>NW_024090309.1:0-63274 GCF_014356525.2 Nilaparvata lugens
GATTAATCAGAATAGCAATAGCATCTTTGTAATAAACTGCTCAATACCCTCCATAATATTAGCTTTTATTGCACTCACCATTTCAGATAATCGTTTTTCAAACTCTTCCTTTGTTATGAAGAACTAATCAATTTCTGCAAAGTAGATTCTAAATATTGCTTATCAATTCCCTATGGGTGTGTTTCATTTACTTTAGTAAAAATTTCTGTACTAAGTTGTTTCAATTTAGTATTGAGATAGTTTCTGTCCAGCACCTCCAAATTCTTAATTTATCTGATACGGCTTTTAATTTTTCATCTAAATAAGCCTTATCAACTTTATCGTTGTTAATACTGAGCAACTGAGATGAAAAGCTGTCTGTTAAGTTTTCACTTCTCCTAAAGCACTCTCTAGAGTTTGAGTTCTCTCTCCAATAGCTTTATCGATATTAGTACTGAAATTTTGTAAGGTGCTTAGAATATGTTCTCTTTCAATTATGCTCACTCCAATATTCTTTGTATTTTCCGAAACGAGTTTGGTTATTTGCGAATCTAAATAAAATTTCACAGCTTCGCTGATTCCTTGCTGATTTATCGATTCGATATCTTCTGTGTTATCGAGTCAATATCACACGTAAGACTAGCTCCGCTAGGTGTATCAATTCGTCCGAATCGATGTAGAGTCATCGTGACACTAAACAATTAATTTTGCTTCTTTTAGCTCTTCAATTATACTCGCGATTTCCACATCATGCCCACTGTTCCCACTAGCTTTTGAGGAATAGAGTAATTTAATCTTTCCACTAATTCGTCAAAATTATCAAAGTATTGATAAATTCTATCATGAGAATTATTTTTGCAAATTTCAATAAACCCCAACCCTTCTTTTTACTAATTTTTTTACTGGGAAATAACTTTTGAATCATTTGCGATTTAATTCCCTGATTTCGTTTAACATAGCCTCTTCGATCTAAATGTATACCTGTAAGTGTTAATTTTTTTATACTTATCCAGATCTCTTTGATTATAAAGATTTGAGTTTGGTCTCGCACTGAATAATACTCAAGTAGACGTGTGTTAATCGAAATCTTTCACTATCAATATCTATATAACCGTCAACAATATTACTTGCTGATTACCAATATAATACACGTCATCTTTAGAATTATATGAAATTCCATAACTGATTGAATTATTCTGTTTTTCCGCATGAAACGTTTTTAGATATTGTGACAGCACATCGTCGTTTCTGCTAGAACCAAGTAAACTGTTTTCAAATTCAGTCGAGCTTAAAAAATTGTCTGCTGAACTCTCATAACTCTGTTCATCTCTCTCCTCATTATCATCAATTTCCATACTCTCCTCTTTTACTTGTTCCTTTTTTGGTTTTACATCAGAGTGTGAGAATTTGTTTTTTCCCAGTTCAATTATGGGCTCTATCAACGGGGAGAGCGTTTTCCTATTTTATTCCTCTGATCGCTTTTCAAAATTGACTAAGCTTTTATGCTTCTCTCTAATTACTTTTCTCAATTTCTTAATCTTTTCGATTAAACCAAGCTTCAGCTTCCTGCTGTATGACAACATGACTGCACAAAGAATTAATCTCTACTGAACGGTAAGAAACGTATCGAGCGAATCTCGGTACTTCCCGCTATTATTCCACACTCGGTCATAATAGTTAGAAAATTATGAGGTTTACGATTCCAAACTGTATGACAAAGTTTAACGAAATCTTTATAAGGAATATCTGCTCCAACATGATCTCTGTGAATTAATTTCAGACTCAATAAATCTACCTTGAAGATTATAATCATATTTGCGTTGTCCCTAGTGAATTTTCTGTGTGGCCCCATAACTCTGAATTAAATATGCAGTGTCAATATTACGATGTCGACCCATGGTAAAATATTCTCTTATTTGAGGTACGTGATTAAGTTGGAAGTCATCGAAAATGACAAGAGAAAATGTTGTATTTTGTTGGGGTGAGCTATAGATTCCGAATTGCTGTTTATATGAAATTCAATACCCTTCATTTTTGAAAAGACTTTTCTCAAAAACAAGTACTTATCTTGATACTCGCTCTTCGTGTGCAAGTATATAGTTTTAAATCTCAACCCATTCTTTGAAAAAATTAAATTAAATAGTAAATTGGTCTTGCCACAACCTGAAGAGCCTATTATAAGGATCCTTGCATTATGTGGTAATAACTTACCATTTTTACACCATGTTGGCATTTCTTTCTCTCTTATAACATTGTCGAATTTACTATCGGAATCATGTTAGTCACGTGTACAGCATGCGATCTGATAAGGAACTGATAAGTTATCAAGGAGGAAGAGATTGTGGGCTAGACACCACACACCATAGCTTATCACATCAGGATGCAAGTGCTCTCCCCTTTCAATGCACTGATAGAAGTTTCTCACCCGCACCCTCTCTCTCCCGCACCCTCTTCACGAGTACGCTTGAGCCTTAGCAAATAAAACTTCAGATTAAAATGAAACTGAGAAGCATTTTTTGATAGAGATGTATTATATTTACACCAAATCTTTGTCATATTTTTACACTGAATGGAATGTATTTGCAATAGATTAACAATAGATTATTTACAATTAATGTATGTGATATTTACAATAGATTATTTACAATAAATGTATGTGTTATTTACAATAGATTACAAAGATTATTTTTCATCTAATAGTTGATCCTTACTAATATAACTAGGTGTTGAAAACCCAATCCATTTCACTAGCAGTCCTTTTTTATCACGTTTTAATATTTTTTCAATCAAATACACTTGTCTCTCCGATTCATTAATTGTGTTTTTTTAATTTCTTCTGCATAAAACCTACCACTAATTACTTCTCCATTTAGATCTCGCAAGCTATACGTTACAGGTTGAGAAGGAAATATAGAATGAATTACAAAATACTCTGCGCTCCAGTTTATGTTATAAGATTTATCGAAAAGAACCCTTTTCTTTGAGATTCATACAACATCTCCTAGCTTAAATTTCGGTTTTGAATTTTTCAATTTATATCGTCTATTGAATGCAGAATCCAATGATATTAAAACATGATTACGATCTTTTTTCCTCACATCTTCAGGTTTCATTCTAATGGATGAATGCATTGTTGCATTATAATCTCGAACTAAACTGTCTAGTTGTGATGACCAGTTTTTGGTTCCATGTTCAGTTAAATATCTATAAATTTTTGCTTTAAGTGTTCTATTAAACCTTTCAACTATGGAGGCTTTCTTATCAGTAAAAACATGATAATGTTTAATACTATATCTATCTAATAATGCTTTAACTTTTAAATAAAGAATTCTGTTCCTTGATCTGTTTGGAACAGCTTAACTCCTTTATTTTTAGAAATAATTGGCTCGAGAGCGTTAAATACAGATTGGCTTGTCTTGTCTTTTAATGGTACACAATATGCAAATTTTGAAAAACAATTAATAACAGCTAAGATATATTTGTAACCCTTATTAAAACGTGATAAACTTGTCATCTCAATGAGATCGGCTTGAAGCAAGTCTTTTTCACTTTTCAACTCATATTTGCGAGTGGGATAGTTCACACGCGGCACGCTATGAAGCTCTAAAGCTAACTTAGATCTAATAATATTCATGATATTTACAACAGACAAATCAAAATCAGTGGTGTTGGATGATTGTCATGGGACATACTGATCAATCACTTAGAGTGTTGAGACTATAATGACCGAAAGGGAGAGTATCAACACCATTCTCAGCAATATACCTCTTATCATCATAAGGCTCAAACAGATTTTTGCACATTCAACCTGATACATTGTGATTATACGATCTTAACATATTAAATTTTTCGCATGTTCACTACGTTCAAACAATGATTTCATATATAAATTAAAATTAAGCTTTCTACATTTTACTCCGCTCTGTACACCCTTTGCTATACATTTATTTACAAGTTCTTTATTCTCGTTACAAACTAAATATGAGTGAAGTTTGGATCTAAGTCCGAGAAATCTATGGACAGGCTTTGACCCGGTCTCATCCTTGAACTTTCCTACAACTTTATTCCTCTCCATGGAAAAGCAAGGGTGGGAAGGTGGATAGTTAGAAGTATCGAAAAGGACAAATTTTCTCTAATCAACTGATACACATCTTCGACTTTAAGGTTTAGAAGAAAACTGTCGGTGTCAGTCATGCACAGTTCTATACGATCCCACGGTATAATTTTTTGTAATTTACAATAGAAAAAATCGTACATATGGAATTTACTCAACTCCAGTACACTGAAGCCGGAATAGACAGGCTTGTTCATTTTAAGTTCCAACTTACGAGAGAAAACCGCGATCACGTTCGGACTAATTATTTGCCAGCGTTTACATAGCGGGTTTGAAATGTACTTATCTAACCGTTTTTCATCCGTGATAATTTTAACATTCATTTGCTTACGACTACTCTGAATTGTCTTGCCAAAAATTAAGTTGCAACAGGCCTTAAAGAAGGATATTTCAAATTTATTTTTCGCGTTCTGTCTATTCCGGATATTGAAGTCGATGTAGCTTTTCAGCCAGGGAGATTGGGAAAAGCTAATGACGCGATGCATTTTCAATAATAAATTGACATAGTGAACAATGTACTTTTCACGGTCGAAAAGTGTGTTCATGAGCTTTTTGGTTCCAGTTTGACCGTTCTCATTTGTTTGGTAGTTCGACAGCAATTCGCGCGGGGGGTTTGGTGGAGAGGAGCGAGGGGGAAGCTCGCATGCTTATCATGTAACTCTGGGGGTACTTGAGATCGCATTCTATTATATACCCGGTTCTGAATTGCTGTCCAAATTCGCGAAATCAAGGCTGGAAATTTCTTCCTCTGAGAGGAATTTGAAATTTCCAACAGGCAAGCTTCGGCTCATAGCTTCCGAGTATAAACTGTTTGCATCGATATAAAGCAGATAATTAGACGGTTTTGAAGGATCGTATGTTTCGGGTAGATGTTTGTTATTCGCCTCACAATAACGTTTACCATAAATGAGACCCCGCCTCTCATTCCCGCCTCAAACATAAGATGCATGTCCAGATCTGTTAGTAATTCCAGTTCGACTTTAGTGTGTTTCAGCATGCAATTCCAGGTGAAGTGCGCAAGGGAACAAAATGGGTCACATCGAGGCCATATGAGCTAAAAAGCGTAGACCTCATGGATTCAAAAACTACTGCTAATAGAATTACGTCCAAAAATAAATAAAAATCGAGATATTCACCCAGATTTTTCATCTTGAATTTTGAGAACTCTATTTGCGCATGCTCATATTCTTCGCGAGACAGAGGTGTATCAGTTAAGTCGTTATGAAAACATTCGATGGGAGGAAGCGATGTTTCCGCGATTTTAGGGACAGCTCATGTACGAGTAGGGATATACTCCTTTTTTCAACAAGAGCTGTCTGTGTTCGCGAGGTGGATCATCAAACACCGAAAATAATCGTTCGAACTTCTTTTCCATTTCTGTACTATCTACCAAATTATGCACCAATACTTCCAAGGATTCAGACATAAACTTGTAGGAATCTAAAAATTTAATTTTGCCTACTGAAAGTGTCAAAAATCTCTCTGACGTACTTGCGATGCAGGAAATTTCTTTTTTACATTTACCGAGCGATTTTAGAATAAAATGCGAATCAAAACCGGAGAAATTATGAAAATAGCACGATATGTACTCCGGAGTACGAGCTGTTAAATTACAAGAAACATGTGCCGCACACAAGTAATTTCCGGTTTCATGCGCGTGGTGACGACATTTAATATCGCTGTCTAAAAACAAAGTTCAAAATTCAGTAAACTGCGGGCTTTGTTCAGCACAAAGCCCGCAGTTTACTGAATTTTGAAATTCACGCTCTTGACTCTCGGATAAAGCTTGCATCGGAATTTCTCGTTTCATATCCTCATACAAAATGTCACCGAGATCTGTAATTTCCTGAAGAAATTTCTCCATGATTTTTTCGTCTAAACTACTCGATCTATGGAGTACAGGTCCGTGAGCGATTTCCCCGTTAACATTGATAACAACGAAACAATACCCGCAGGGAATATGTCGCGCCGTTTTCTTTGTGTAACTACGAGTGATTTCATCAGAATCAGAATCATCATCATCATCATTATCGATATTAACAACGTATGTTTCTAAATCCGCGTAAATGGTGTACTTTTTCTTCAACGTCGCGCCTAGTTTCTTGAATTTTATTGTCTCTCCGCGTTTAGGATATGAAACGCGCTGAGATTCAAACTTGCAACAAAGTTCCACATGTTTCAACAATTTGCTTTACCATCTACATTTCGAGTTTTGTCTGATGTAACCGGTGAAAACAGAAATTACAAACATGTACTTGACCGTGGGATTTTGAAAGGTGGGAGAGAAGACGAGATAGCCCTTTTTTTTCCGTTCGCGGTATTTACTAAACAGAAATGAGTTTTTCCTGCATCGCCTTTTAGCATTAAAAGATTAATTTGCTGTTTACGAGTGCGGAAAATGCTTGTACAGAAGGGGAAAAACTTTTTCTTGTCATACGCGATGACGTGAATTGCAATGTCCGGATTGAGTATTTCAAATTTCTTAATATCGCGTGTCGTCACCGGGAAATTTACACCTCGTGTATTAAGTGTGTGAGCAAACTTGCTCAAATACTTTACAGTCAGGTGTGAGTCCTTTGGCTTCTGATGGAAATACGCGAGCACTGACCATAAAAAGCATTTTTCGTCAGAGAGATTTTTCACATTTATAATACAATTTTTGTTTTTCAAAAACTGGGGTGTCTGAATGAAACTGGATGTGTATATAGGATTAAATTTAATCACGTTCACATCCAGTGATTCAATTTTCTTTAGCACCCATCCACTCCCATGTCTTACAAAATTTTCAAAAGATGAGAGGATTTTTCTCACAGCTAACATGAAATGCTCATTAAACTCTTCATAGTTCTCAAGCACATTTAGTGCTATGTTGGAGTAACTATGTAGATTTATTAGAGATGAGACAGAGTCACCAACCTGCTTGTCATCCATCACCACTAATTTATACAGCAAAACGTTGAGGACTATGAACCATTTTACATTCCCATCATAGCGTGCGGCATGTTCCCTAATTATATCGAAAACTCGACGTTTCGAGCTCTCGAGCACGCTGGTGATGTCGATATCCTCCTCATCGAGGGTGATGCGATGGCGGGCTGCTGCGGAATTGATACCACGTAGTCTGCGTTCCCTCGGCATGATTCTGAAAAAACAAAACGATCAGGATGAGATAGAGTACAACAACATGTTTAGTTGTGAATTGTCATTGGTAGAAGAAGGGTGTGTGTGAAAATGATATCTCAAGATCACATAATGTTGCATGAAAGATTAAGATTATTATCTTTTGATAAAAGATGGTTGAAATCTTCTCCGCATTTGTCCGCGGAAAACATGGCGAAAGAGGGATTTATATTCTCATCTCCACCAGACATTGTGCGATGTGTATTTTGTTCAATTTATTTGGGAAAATGGGAAGAAACTGACATACCAGCAATAGAACATGCAAGGTACAGTCCAAACTGTAGAAGGAAAGATAATATAACAATTGAAGAGGAGAATTACGATAATAATATTCTACGAGAATATGAAGAAAGATATTCAACTTTTAATTGTGTAGAAGATTCATCCGTCCAAGGAGAGTACTTTGAAAAACTACCTCCACACCATCTACATTGTGACTTTTGTAAATCATTACGCAATAAAGCAGAGTATTTTGCGAGAAATGGTTATTTCTTACATAAAAATCCATTCTATCTGCAATGTGTCTATTGTAAATATATTATCGGTGAACCAACTGAAAAAGTAATTCATTTACCGTTTTGTTTATACGATGAGTGTGAGAAAGAAGAGCGGGGCTTGGATGTTCCGGATATAGCATATTCTAAAGATAAATCGCATGCATGCAGTATATTGTAGAAGGTTTTTTCTCCTCCGAGGAGAAAACCTGTCCTCGGAGGAGAAAAATAGTCATCGGAGGAGAAAACCTGTCCTCGGAGGAGAAAATAGTCATCGGAGGAGAAAACCTCTTCTCGGAGGACTATTTTCCTCCTCAGAGGATAAAATCAAAGTAAAAATGTACTTACATGTAGTGCTTGATGCTGCGTGAATCTCCTTGAGTGTAGATAGCAGGATACAGGTGTAGATAGCAGGATACAGGTGTAGATGATTATGCTATGATTGATTCCTCTCAGGTGACCACCCTATGATTCCTCTCAGCTGTGTTGTCTCGACGAGAGCTCAACTGGTTATGAGGTTCGGAACTCGAGTTGAGAGGTGAGAAAATGCTGTGAAAACAATGAAATATTTAATAACTGAATCGAGAATGCTATTCCTCTATGTTGTGAAATATTTAATAACTGAATTGAGAATGCTATTCCCCTATGGTGTGAAATATTTATTAGAAATAGAGTGCTATAAAGTACAATAAATTATCGCTAGAGTGTGCTTTTCATAATAATGATAATAATAAGCTGGAGCAAGGTACTCTGTTAGTTGTGATCTTCTCTTTGCTGATACAACATCAAGCTAGTGTACTGAGATGGATAATGTGTTTGGTGTGGAGAACAAGTCTTCAGATTTGTTCGTTCAATTCATTATAGATAGACATTTTAATCAATTAAGTGAATACCATCCTGTTCCTTTAGAAAAAATGAGATATCAATATAAATTAAGTGAACTCTTGGACACGCACCTAGATATATTGGCACAGTTAGCAGAAAAAGGATGGACAAATCTACAATATTTAACTTTTGTGAGAGACTATGAAAAATTAGGAGTTTGGCATAGTGATAACTATAATCATATTCTTGTTTGTGATTTATACGGTCATCATATGATAAATTCTGGGGCGATGGTGACTTCCCGATTCGTGGAGATGTCCGTGCGCCCATCTTAAAGACTCTATCGATAAAATTAAAAAAGTTATAATAGAAAACAATGCTCATTTAACAGAAGAACAATTAAATCAACTTATCTGGAATTTTTTTCGAGATTCTGCAGATGAGACAGGCTTAGAACAGGATTGACAAAGAAAGATCAAAATCAAGTATGTGTGCAATATTGTAAATAAATGAAATGCAACAACTTTGCTACAGTTAAAATATTAAAATGTCATATTGATGATAGAAAACGCTGACAAGATTCATGTTTGAAAAATGAGATGCTCTTACTTTGATGTTGAAGGATCTAACATTGATTAACAAAATTAGAATCATGGGTTTTATTGGGGATTTCTAGCAATGTCTCATGCTAAGTTCTAGACGAGATTTTTTTTTTTTTCGTCTTCTAACACATGGATGCTATTCGAAAAATGATCGTGTGTGGCATACTTACAATCTGATAACGATCTGGGTGCACGTGTTGTTGTTGGGGGAGAAATTCGAATTTTTTTCGCCTTGTGGCACGCTCTCGCTCGCACGTGTCTGGAACAGAGAGAGAAACGAATGCTATATAAACACGAGCGATGAGAGGAAAATCACCATTTACATCAGAGACAACAGAGACTTCACACACACACACACGAGATGAGTTCGCCGTCCTTTATCCTGCCGGATAGCCCGCCTCCGCAGCATGTGCTAAACTACTGGCAGCGCAAAGCTGCCGAGTCCTGTGCCAGCTCTTCTGCTGCTGCCGCCTCCGCTCCTGCCTCCACTGCAGCCGCTCCACACCGTCCGACATCACCAGGGGGCGAGATGGTGATTCCGGACAGCCCCATCCAACGCTTGCGTCCAGCAGCTACGTGGGCTCCACGGCGTGCTGTGTTGACGACGCTGTCGAACAACATCAGGCAGAGGCAGGCGAAGAGGAAACTCGACTTCGAGGAGGGTGAAGTCAGCGGCAAAGAGGATAGCGTGCTCCCTCAATCAAAGGTTAGTTTCAACAAATATTATTAACTTGTGTATGCACAGATTTTTTTTTTCTGTGATTGATTGATAAAAAATCTGTGCACATACGAGTCTTTGATTATTTGATATGAATATTATTTGATCTGAATATTATTTGAACTGATTAGAATGCAAGCAATATTTCCTCGAACTGATTAGAAATGGTATTATGAGATATTATCGTTTGAAGTATTCAATCATGCATAAATGTCACCAATATTATTTGAAGTGGTTGGAATGTAAAGGAAATTACGAACCGAATTGATGCTAAGGAAATATTATTTGAACTGCTTAGATATTATTATTTAAAGTAGCCAATCATGCAACAATGTTACCAATATTATTTGAAGTGGTTGGAATGTAAAGGGAATTACGAACCGAATTGATGCTAAGGAATATTATTTGAACTGCTTAGATATTATTATTATTCAAAGTAGCCACTCATGCAACAATGTTACCAATATTATTTGAAGTGCTTGGAATGTAAAGGAATTACGAACCGAATTGATGCTAAGGAAATATTATTTGAACTGCTTAGATATTATTATTATTAAAGTAGCCAATCATGCAACAATGTTACCAATATTATTTGAAGTGGTTGGAATGTAAAGGGAATTACGAACCGAATTGATGCTAAGGAAATATTATTTGAACTGCTTAGATATTATTATTATTCAAAGTAGCCACTCATGCAACAATGTTACCAATATTATTTGAAGTGCTTGGAATGTAAAGGAAATTACGAACCGAATTGATGCTAAGGAAATATTATTTGAACTGCTTAGATATTATTATTATTTAAAGTAGCCAATCATGCATAAATGTCACCAATATTATTTGAAGTGCTTGGAATGAAAAGGAAATTACGAACCGAATTGATGCTAAGGAAATATTATTTGAACTGCTTAGATATTATTATTATTTAAAGTAGCCAATCATGCATAAATGTCACCAATATTAAATCATCAACAATTTAAATGATATAAGAGACTATCTATGTTATTATCGTCCTCATAATTTATGTATAGATAAGCTAATTAGAATTGAAGATGAAGTTATGTATTGTTGTAGTGAAATGTGTAAATAAACGTTTTCTGCCTTCAAACGATTTTTCATTCCGATATCCCATTCACGTTTTTTAGTTTAGTTGCTGCTTAGAGCTAGAGCAGACCCACGTGTGGGGTAATCTTTAGTGCACGTGCGCCTATAACACGTGCATCTCATCAATTTAGAGCTAGAGCAGACAGCATGTGTGGGGTAATCTTTAGTGCACGTGCGTCTATAACACGTGCATCTCAACAATTTAGAATTCTTTCCCCCTCATTCGAGTCACGTCAAACATCTGCGAGATGCAGTGTTATGGTTTTTCAAAATTCAAAAAATTATCTCGTCTCTTGATGTCAATTTCATTTAATGAATTTGATTCAATTGCGAAGAATATTAAATTTTCAACAGGATGTCAAGATGTTGATTTACAGTTAACAAAAACAGAAAATGTACACTTTTCGATTCTATCTGAGATTTTCGAACTGCTCAATATTCTAGACAGCGGTCATCTACATTATGATTGTACAAATGATTCGTCATTATCTGTTGTTAAAAATTCCGATGAACTTTGGAATGCTTGTACGATATTGCAGATAAAAAATGTAAAAGAACGTAGAGATTTATAGCATTAGATGAGAGAGAATTTCTCAATTCAATTAGATATAGAGAGAGTCATTGACCTCACTTTGGATTAGAGTAATATGGATTCACTTTAATCTGTCACCAAGGGAATTTTTCCCTCTCATCTATACTGGGAGAGAATTTCTCAATTGATTCTTATCTCCTTTCCTTTCGGAAAGGGTGCGGGAAAGAGATGGCACGAGTAAAAGAAGGAGATCTCTATCTCTTGAACCTGTCATCGTAGTAGAGTGAAATGGATTCACTTCAATTTGTCAGTATAGCATTAGATGTAGAAATATGGATTCACTTCAATTTGACAGTAGAGAGAGAGGGAATTTTTCCTCCTAAAAGGGAAATTTTTTTTCCCTCACCTGGAGAGAGAGAGAGAGAGAGAGATATCTTACCCCCCTCACCACCACTGGACAGGGGGAAGGGGAAATCTATTTTTAGAAAGAGAGAGAAAGATATATCTCCCTCTCTCTCTATCCCCCTCACCACCACTGGACAGGGGGAAGGGGAAAACTATTTTTAGAAAGAGAGAGAAAGATATATCTCCCTATCTCTCTATCCCCCTCACCTCCACTGGACAGGGGGAAGGGGAAATCTATTTTTAGAAAGAGAGAGAAAGATATATCTCCCTCTCTCTCTCTCCCCCTCACCTCCACTGGACAGGGGGAAGGGGAAATCTATTTTTAGAACACCCCCCGCCCTACAGGCGGGGGGAAGGGGAGGAGGGATGGACGAGGGGGGAAAGGGGGGAGGGGGATTTCGAGCAAAAAAGCTTCCTCAATCTCCCAATCCTTCTCTACTTAAACTGTATTGTCTTTTGAGAACCTAAATTCTCAGACAACTATAATTAAGTTTGGAAATCATGCGAGACCCCGATGGTGGAGGGGTTAGTGAAATTTCTAGTACTATTCTAGTGGTGAGGAATCCGAAATAAAAATCATTTGACGATTGATTGCCTCTATATTAAATATTTAAATTCAAACAACACTTTACAATAACTACTTTCTTCAATTAAAGATTATCTTTGTCTTTAACAGACCAAATTTAATTGCATTTACGTCTTTAAGAGACCAAAATCTAAGGGACACATTGAATTCTGGTGGGGAAGGATCAAGTACTCATCTTGTAGTTGTCATTGCGATGTCCGGAGTCCCTGGCAGAGATGGATGAAGGGTGAAGATGATTAGTTGTCCTCCAGGAATGTTCAGGCGTCGCGGCGACAGATCCAAAAGGGAGTTAGTCTTGTTCTCTCCTCATCAGCGTTCAATGACGTACGATTCCATCCATGGTTGGAAGAAGTCACCGGCCCTTCTACAATGGAAATTCTCAGCCCAATACAGAAACCTGATGACAAATTTACAACAGAATTAGAAACATAATAATTACCAATATCTAATGGGATTGTATTCAATTGATGATCTAGGTAGATCATCAAATCAATACAATTCACTGCTTCCTATGAGGAAATAGTATTATTAACATACATAAATCGCTTCACCAATTATAAATCATATTCAATGACAATAATAAAATACTCACCCAAAAGGGGTATTGAAGATCCAAAGTATAGAGGGAATCAATTGTCATCCTAATTCATCCCATTATTATATTCTATAAGGGGGACTTTACTTCTAAATTACAATTACATTAAATGTCTGATTTACTTGGAGAATCAATTATAAAATTCTCCTGGAGAGAATGAGAATGTACCCCCAAACGAAAACATTACTGGAAATTTAAAGAAAATCTCAAGAAACAGTCAACACTATGACAGCTGGGATTGGAATGATCGCTCTCCTAGTTTTCAGAGGCTTCCAGACTGATCAGTTTTGCCATCATCATTAAAATATTTACCCGATCGCCTGTGAATTTCTCTTCGCCCACTCTCTTTCTGCTCAGTAAATAAGGAAGGTGATACGTTCAAGCAAGAAGGAAACTGAGAGAGAAAAGTTATTTCCCTTTTGCAAGTTTAGAACTATGGGATTGATTCAAAATACTTCTGGCGTCAAATCTGTCGTGAGAATAGATAATTCCAAGTGGAATCGTGGGAACCAAGGACTCTAATAAGATTCTGATCATAATTATAACGATTTTAGAAATGCTGGCTAAGTTGCCAATGAACAAGAATAAATTTACTATCTTCGTGGAAACTGAAAACTACTAACTTAAGATAGAATAAATTCCATTTAATAACTTAAAATTTTGGTACAAAACATATAACTAACTTGTATTAATCAACTGGTAAACCTTTATCTTTATTCAGAACTGAAACAATTACAAATTGAGTTTGTTATTCCAAATTTTTCATGAAAACATAATTATGTTCTAGTAAACATATAACTAACTTGTATTAATCAAACAGTATACCTTCGTCTTTATTTAGAACTGAAACAATTACAAATTGAGTTTGTTATTTCATATTTATCCTATAAACATAAATATGTTCCAGTGAACATATTACTAACTTGTATAAATCAACTGGTATATCTTTTTCGTCTCTATTTAGAACTGAAACAATCACAAATTGAGTTTGTTATTTCATATTCATCCTAAAAACATGAATATGTTCCAGTGAACATATGACTAACTTGTATCAATCAACTGGTATACCTTTGTCTTTATCCAGAACTGAGAAAAGTACAAATTGAGTTTGTTATTTCATATTTATCCTATAAGCATAAATATGTTCCAGTCAACATTTAACTAACTTGTAATAATCAACTAGTATACCTTTGTCTTCATTCAGAACTGAAACAATTACAAAATGAGTTTGTTATTCCACATTCATCCTAAAAAATATAAATATGTTCCAGTAAACATATAACTGACTTGTATTAATTAACTGGTATACCTTTGTTTTCATTTAGAACTGAAACAATCACTAATTGAGTTTGTTATTTCATATTTATCCTGAAAATATAATTATGTTCCAGTAATCATATAACTAACTTGTATTAATCAACTGGTATACCTTTGTCATTTTACAGAACTGAAACAATTACAAATTGAGTTTGTTATTCCATATTTCTCTTAAAATTATATATAATGTTCCTGTAAACATATAACTAACTTGTATCAATCAACTGGTATACCTTTGTCTTAAATTAGAGCTGAAACAATTACAAATTGAGTTTGTTTATCCATATTTTTCCTAAAAACATAAATTATGTTCCAGTAAACATATAACTAACTTGTATCAATCAAATGGTATACCTTTGTCTTCATTTGGAACTGAAACAATAACAAATTGAGTTTGTTATTTCATATTTTCCCTTAAAACATAAATATGTTCCGGTAAACATATAACTAACTTGTATTAATCAAATGGTATACCTTTGTCTCTATTTAGAACTGAAACAATTACAGATTGAGTTTGTTATTCCATATTTTTCCTAAAAACATAAATATGTTCCAGTAAACATATAACTAATTTGTATTGATCAACTGGTATACCTTTGTCTTTATTTGGAACTGAAACAATTACAAATTGAGTTTGTCAATTCATTTTTCCCCCAAAAACATAAATATGTTCCATTAAACATAAAACTAACTTGTATTAATCAACTGGTATACCTTTGTCTTTATCTGGAACTGAAACAATTACAAATTGAGTTTTTTATTTCATATTTTTCCAAAAACATAAATATGTTCCATTAAACATATAACTAACTTGTTTTAATCAACTGGTATACCTTTGTCTTTTTTTAGAACTGAAACAATAACAAATTGAGTTAGTTATTCCGTATTTCTCCTAAAAACATAAATATTTTCCATTAAACATATAACTAACTTGTATTAATCAACTGGTATACCTTTGTCTCTATTCAGAACTGAAACAATCACAAATTGAGTTTGTTAATTCATATTTTTCCTGAAAAAATAGTTATGTTCCAGTAAACATATAACTAACTTGTATTAATCAACTGGTGAACCTTTGTCTCTATTCAGAACTGAAACAATTACAAATTGAGTTTGTTATTTTATATTCTCCCTAAAAACATAATTATGTTCTAGTTAACATATAACTAACTTGTATTTATCAACTGGTATACCTTTGTCTTCATTTAGAACTGAAACAATTACAAATTGAGTTTGTTTTTTCATATTTTTCCTAAAAACATAATTATGTTCCAGTAAACATATAACTAACTGTATCAATCAACTGGTATACCTTTGTCTTCATTTGGAACTGAAACAATAACAAATTGAGTTTGTTATTCATATTTTCCCTTAAAACATAAATATGTTCCGGTAAACATATAACTAACTTGTATTAATCAAATGGTATACCTTTGTCTCTATTTAGAACTGAAACAATTACAGATTGAGTTTGTTATTCCATATTTTTCCTAAAAACATAAATATGTTCCAGTAAACATAAAACTAATTTGTATTGATCAACTGGTATACCTTTGTCTTTATTTGGAACTGAAACAATTACAAATTGAGTTTGTCAATTCATTTTTCCCCCAAAAACATAAATATGTTCCATTAAACATAAAACTAACTTGTATTAATCAACTGGTATACCTTTGTCTTTATCTGGAACTGAAACAATTACAAAATGAGTTTGTTATTTCATATTTTTCCAACAACATAAATATGTTCCATTAAACATATAACTAACTTGTATTAATCAACTGGTATACCTTTGTCTTTTTTTAGAACTGAAACAATAACAAATTGAGTTAGTTATTCCGTATTTCTCCTAAAAACATAAATATTTTCCAGTAAACATATAACTAATTGTATTGATCAACTGGTATACCTTTGTCTCTATTCAGAACTGAAACAATTACAAATTGAGTTTGTTATTTTATATTCTCCCTAAAAACATAATTATGTTCTAGTTAACATATAACTAACTTGTATTTATCAACTGGTATACCTTTGTCTTCATTTAGAACTGAAACAATTACAAATTGAGTTTGTTTTTTCATATTTTTCCTAAAAACATAATTATGTTCAGTAAACATATTACTATCTTGTATTAATCAACTGGTATACCTTTGTTTCTATTTACAACTGAAACAATCACAAATTGAGTTTGTTATTTCATATTTATCCCCGGTAGCACACCTACATGTTTCCAACGTTGGAATTTGGTTGTTGGGGTCAAATAACCGTTAGCGGTTGAATTTTTCAACGTTTTAAATTCAATGTTGTTTCCAACGGTTGATCTCTCCTTGAAAACACATTGAAAACGAGCTTCCAATTCCACCACTCACAGCTCTACAGTGTGTAGTCCTTACAAAAACGGATCTAACAACTCTCGTCAATGACAGATCGACGCCATTTCATGTTAGAATTATTTTCATCACGTTGATGAAAGCTGTGAACTCTTTTAGAAGTGTCTACCCATTCCACTTTGACTTGGTAAGTTTCTTCAATTTATTATTTTTATTTAAAAAATGAGATTGTTTGGTGATTTATTGTCTAAACTTGAAAACAAATATTGTGTGTTATTTACACTTATCTACATTCGAGGTTAGGGTTAGGTATATTTGTTAAATTAGTGGGCTCTAATTTAATATATTAAAAATTAATATAATACAATAAGCTTGGTTTTAAGTATCGTACATGTAGCCTACTACTTAACTTCCAAATAAATTACAATTACTTTGATTTCTACACAAATATTTTCATTATGCTATCTATGTATTGTTTTTGTCACAGGACTGCTTGTGTTGAGAAATTGAATGAAACTTAATAATATAATGAAAAATATACATTTTAAAACATAACCAATTTAACCTGCAAACAATGGAAGTCTGTGCTATGGCACTCATAAATTGTCTATGTAGGCTAACATCAAAGTGATTGCTTTCAACAAGTTCAGTAATTAACTCGGTGATCCAAGAAATTGGAAACGGGTGCCCGGAGTTCAGCTCATAAATATTAACATTTTCCAAATATTGTCATTCCATGGTGACGAAATTTAGCTTAAACTTGTTTAATTTAAAATTTAATTTCCAATTAATTTATGAATGTTTACAACTCATATGTCAAGGATATTTTTGATTAATTTCATTGTGATTTTAACTTTTGGTCTAGGTTTACAAAATTTAGTAGGCCAATAAAAAATGGTTAAAATATCTGCATACAACTGTTTTTTTTTTTTTTTCATAAAACTAAGTATGTACCTACAGTAACTATTACATTTTACTCATAAATCTAAAAAGTAAATTTTTTACCGTTTTTATATAGAGCCTTATCTGTTTAGTTCTATAGGCCTAATGAAAGAGGTGTATTTCAAGTTAAAATTCGTCTATGCTACAAAATTTGGAAACCCAATATTCTTACTTTATTCTTAGTCAATTTGAATGTTTGAACAAATATCTAAAAAACAGTCATCACCTCGCCTTGTGATTCAAAATACCAATGTGTATAACAAAATATTAGATGTGCACTTGAGAAAAATTTTTGTACTTGTCCCTTTATCCCTTTTGTCCCTTTTAACCATGCAACACCTGTATCAAATAATAACTCCTATGTGGTGGCAAAATTTCATCTGCCTTCATATTTATAGAATTTCTCATTAAAATTTATATCACCTTATGTTTCAGATTCTATCAAAAAATCTTGTGGGTCGACTGTGGGCATTAAGACCCAAATTGAAGACGCTATTAAGGATTGGCTAAAATATGCGATAGTCAGAGTATTTTCAGTGAAGAAAAAAAACAATTCAATTTTGTCGGTAATTAAAAATATTAAGGTATAAAATAAAATATTTGAACACATTAATATTTATGTTTATATTTATATTTATTTTACACAAATATTTAATAAAATATTAAAGTATTATGAAATGAAAGTGGAAAGTTATTTTGAAAGTTCCTTTCTATTGAAACACTGTAATAGAATATTTGTTTGTCTATTGCATAGATCACAAACTATCATCATACCTGAAAACTAAAATGTAGGGGGGCTTATATGATGCCAATTGGCAAGACAATAATATTGTCTTCTGAAATGTACAGCTGGTGTAAAGTATCAATTGAATCTTTTAATTCTAAAACCATCATCTAGGCATGGCTAAATAAAAACTAATTGACAACATCAGCTGACGGTTTAAGAAAACAATTATTATTGTTTTGCCAATTGGCATAGTTTAAACCTGGCATAAATGTCGAGTAAAAATTTAGATGATCTATATTATTTGCTAGAAAGAATTGAGCTATTTTTACTCACCACAGATGAAATTATCATACTAAAAATTCAAGATTTCTAAACAACTGCTGAATTCTTGAAATAATAGTTTTAAGTTAGGTATGTTTCTTACAGACATAAAATGTTTTTGAGCTTGGCAGAGTATATTAAACTACCATGGTAATTTGGCTGTAACAATCTCAGTTTTTTAAAACAAACTTTTATCATACTAATTTTTGTGGATCAAAATTAAAGTAATATGGAAATAGAAAGAAAAATGAAAATCTCAGTACCCTTTTTGAATCATTTAAATAATGATTAATGATAGTGATTAAATAATTCAAAAAGGGTACTGAGATTTTTATTTTTCTTTCTAGTTCTATAAAAAGTAGCCCTATACAGGAAAGAGATGAAGTAATATGGTTTTTATTGTGTGTTCTTAATGTCACCTTACCAATGTACCGCATTGCACGGTAATATTTCTGTTACATGAAATCATAATGTAAATAAATAGAAATATGATTTCGTATTTTCATCTCTTTTCAAATGATTTTAGAAATATTACCATATAATTGATAAGGACCCGGTTCAAAAGTATGGCTAATTCAACGTCTATTTATAGTTGAAAATAATGGTTGTCACAACGTGCTTTCAACGTCTATTTATAGTCGAAAATAATGGTTGTTACAATGTTTTTTCAACTATTATTCAACGTTGAAAATAATGTGGAAACAGCGGACATTTTTTCGTGTTTTCAACATTGAATTTCAACGTCTTTTCAACGTTAAGGTATAACGTGTTTGTAACGTTATTTCAACGTTTCTGTGCTACCTGGGATCCTGAAATTATAATTATGTTCCAGTAATCATATAACTTACTTGTATTAATCAACTGGTATACCTTTGTCATTTTTCAGAACTGAAACAATCACAAATTGAGTTTGTTATTTCATATTTATCCTGAAAATATAATTATGTTCCAGTAATCATATAATTAACTTGAATTAATCAACTAGTATACCTTTGTCTTTGATTAGAGCTGAAACAATTACAAATTGAGTTTGTTTATTCATATTTTTCCTAAAAACATAATCATGTTCCAGTGAACATATAACTAACTTGTATCAATCAACTGGTATACCTTTGTCTTCATTAAGAACTGAAACAATTACAAATTGTGTTCGTTATTTCATATTTTTCCAAAAACATAAATATGTTCCATTAAACATATAACTCACTTGTATTAATCAACTGGTATACCTTTGTCTTTATTTGGAACTGAAACAATAACAAATTGAGTTCGTTATTTCATATTCTCCCTAAAAACATGAATATGTTCCAGTAAACATATAACTCACTTGTATTAATCAACTGGTATACCTTTGTCTCTATTTGGAACTGAAACAATAACAAATTGAGTTAGTTAATTTATATTTTTCTAAAAACATAATAATGTTCCAGTAAACATATAACTTACTTGTATTAATCAACTGGTATACCTTTGTCTTCAATTAGAACTGAATCATTACAAATTGAGTTTGTTATTTCCTATTTTTTCTTAAAAACATAATTTTGTTCCTGTAAACATATAACTAACTCGTATTAAATAACTGGTATACCTTTGTCTTCAATTAGAACTAAAACAGTTACAAATTGAGTTTGTTAACTCATATTTTTCCTAGAAACATAATTATGTTCAAGTAAACATATAACTAACTTGTATCAATCAACTGGTATACCTTTTTCTTCAATTAGAACTGAAACAATTACAAATTGAGTTTTTCAATTCATATTTCTCCTGAAAACATAATTATGTTCCAGTAAACATATAACTAACTAGTATTTAGCAACTGGTATACTTTTGTCTTCAATATGAACTGAAACAATTACAAATTGAGTTTTTTAATTCATTTTTCTCAAAAACATAATTATGTTCCTGAAAACATATAACTAACTCGTATTTAATAACTGGTATACCTTCATCTTCAATTAGAACTAAAACAATTACAAATCGAGTTTGTTAACTCATATTTTTCCTAAAAACATAATTATGTTCCAGTAAACATATATCTAACTTGTATTCAGCAACTGGTATACCTTTGTCTTTAATTAGAACTGAAACAATTACAAATTAAGTTTGTTATTTCATATTTCTCCCGAAAACATAATTATGTTTCAGTAAACTATATTGTCTCTTGAGAACCTAAATTCTCAGACAACTATAATTAAGTTTGGAAATCATGCGAGACCCCGATGGTGAGGGGTTAGTGAAATTTCTAGTACTATTCTAGTGGTGAGGAATCCGAAATAAAAATCATTTGACGATTGATTGCCTCTATATTAAATATTTAAATTCAAACAACACTTTACAATAAATACTTTCTTCAATTAAAGATTATCTTTGTCTTTAAGAGACCAAATTTAATTGCATTTACGTCTTTAAGAGACCAAAATCTAAGGGACACATTGAATTCTGGTGGGGAAAGATCAAGTACTCATCTTGTAGTTGTCGTCGCGATGTCCAGAGTCCCTGGCGGAGATGGATGAAGGGTGAATATGATTAGTTGTCCTCCAGGAATGTTCAGGGGTTGCGGTGACAGATCCAAAAGGGAGTTAGTCTTGTTCTCTCCTCATCAGCGTTCAATGACGTACGATTCCATCCATGGTTGGAAGAAGTCGCCGGCCCTTTTACAATGGAAATTCTCAGCCCGACACAGAAACCTGATGACAAATTCACAACAGAATTAGAAACATAATAATCACCAATATCCAATAGGATTGTATTCAATTGATGATCTAGGTAGATCATCTGACAGAATCCAAGGGCAGGGCAGTGGACTGTGGATGATAGTTGGTATAAATACCTACAAATAAATCTTTGAATTCTGTACATAAAAATACTGATAGCTTGAAGTGTGGTGAGTACGCCAATAAAAGACTAAATGAATCAACAATATAAGATTTAATAATAATAAGATGATAATAGTAGGCAGATGGCCACATACAAAAACAATTGTGTCAAGTATCTTGGGATCAATAAAATGATGATAGGCAGGTGGCCACATACAAACATTGAATCAAATATATTGAGATCAATGAAATAATAATAGGCAGATGGCCACATACAAAGGCAATTGTAAGTAGGTTAAGTCTTTGAATCCTCAAATAATAATAGGCAGATGGCCACATACAAAAACAATGAGTCAAATCTTGGGAAAATTACAACATGTGAAATAATGTAGAGAACTACAAAATTTAAAGAAATTAGGTCAATGACATTAATGACCATTGAGGTCTGACAATAACTGCAAAGGTATTAATGATATTAAATTATTAATGATATTGGTATTAATGATATTGCAATAAATGCAAAGGTATTAATAATGATACCTGAAATGAATATAATTTGAGGGCAATAATGAAAGTTATTACTAAGGTACAATAATAATGATTAAAAAATGACAATAAGCTGTAAAAAATGCTCAGCAAGTAACGTATAAAAATATATGCAGCATAGGCCTTCAGTGATTTGAATGTCAAGATAGACTTCGACCAAATAATTAATAGGCGTCACTGGCCTTAGAATAACACTTAAAAGCTAAGGGTAGCTAATGAATATAATGAAGATTATCCAGGTAAATATAGGCGACATGGGCCTTCAATGAATTGAATGTCAAGACAGACATCAATTAGAACGAGTAATAGGCGACAGTGGCCTTAGAATAACACTTAAAAGCTAAGGGTAGCTAATAAATATAATGAAGATTATCCAGGTGAAAATATAGGCGACATGGGCCTTCAATGAATTGAATGTCAAGACAGACATCAATTAGAATGAGTAATAGGCGACAGTGGCCTTCAATGAATCACTTGTAAAGCCAAGGGTAGCTGTCAAATCCAGAGAATAATAGGCGTCGGTGGCCTTAGTGAATTGCATGTCAAGATAGACATTAATCAAATAATAAGTAGGCGTCAGTGGCCTCAATGAGTTGAATGTCAAGATAGACATTAATAAAATAATAAGTAGGCGTGAGTGGCCTCAGTGAATCACTTGTAAAGCCAAGGGTAGCTGTCAAATCCAATGAATTAATAGGCGTCGGTAGCCTTAGTGAATTGAATGTCAAGATAGACATTGATAAAACAATAATGATGCATACGTAAATGAAAATTGAAAAGAACGATTTACATAACCTGAATAAAATTTTGAAGAGGAGATGCGGCCAGGCAGACAGGCAACGACTCCGCGATACCAACAGGAACAGGACATCAGCAAGCGATGAAGTGATTAGGCCATGCGATGACAAGCATGGAAACGTCCATTACAGCAGGCGAATCCCCCAATGGAAAAGTAGGCTGGAGCGAGTAGAATTCCAAACGAATAATCCGATCTTCAAATTGTGGAATTTTTGGATTGATTTCCAAACAGTAGAGATGATGCACTTGAAAGTTTGAGGTTCACGAGGTGAAGCCAATTGTAGAAAAATGGCAACTGAAGCTTACACGAGGTTGTAAATTTAGACAAAGTTTATCCAATTTTAACAGAGTAACTGAGTGAAGAACTCGATGAATAATTGAATTACACTGAAGAATAGAACAAACGAATTAATCTGAAGAATAATTCAGACCTTAAAAAGGTTCTGTAAATCAAATGAATAGCAATGAAACGCTCACACGAGGTTGCAATTTTAGACAAAGTTTATCCAATTTTAACAGAGTAATTGAGTGAAGAACTCGATGAATAATTGAATCACACTGAAGAATGGAACAAACGAATTAATCTGAAGAATAATTCACACTTTAAAAAGGTTCTGTAGATCAAATGAATAGCGATGAAACGCTCACACGAGGTTGCAGTTTTAGACAAATTTTATCCAATTTTAACAGAGTAACTGAGTGAAGAATTCGATGAATAATTGAATCACACTGAAGAATGGAACAAACGAATTAATTTGAAGAATAATTCACACTTTAAAAACGTCTTGTAAGTCCGATGAATTCCGATGAAAGGTTTAGACCGAGCACAGGAAGCACACTCGCCGACCTCCATGAATAGACAAACAGCAAAAGGCAAAGACGCTAGTAAGAAAAAGGGGAAAGCGGAAATGTAGCCACGTACGAAAACGTTTGGAAACGTATGTTGATAAAGTGGCAAATATCTAAAAGGTAAGATGCCAAAAGACAAGATTAAATTCTAAAAAATCGAATAGCACAAATATTAAAATTGCAACAGCAAACAATCTGACAAAAAAATACGAATAAAAGTATAGAAAACCAGCTGATTAGAGCAGTGGTAAAGAACCGCAACTGAGACGTCACTAGTTAGCGCAGACACACAAAAGACACAGTGCGCAGACAGACAGACATGATGACGACATGATGTCTACGTAGTAGCGGAACGAATAACAAGTGAAACCGTTCCAATAGATGCTTTGTCAGATTTTACATAAACTGGGCCCCTTGTGTCATACGGGGGTATGGCACAATAAGGAAAAGTAAGAAATATGTAAAATCTGGCAAGGCAATTGGATATTGAAAACTGGGCCCCATGTGAGAACCAGGGAAAAAAAAAACAATGAAACCTGAAAATACAACATGAACCATAAGGGCAAGGGGATTAACTAGAATCCTCATCAATGGGAAGAGGTGCTAAACTCGAAATAGCCCTCTTAAAGGTGCCAGAGGGAGTGAGAACAGTGACAACTCGAACCTTGTCGTCCTTACCGGGATGAACTTCAGTAATGCGTGCCAGCTTCCAAGTGGACTGCGCGGAACCAGGATCCTTCAAGATGACAACCGTACCGACCTTCAAATTTTCATAACTGTTTAACCATTTGCCTTTTTTCTGAAGAGTGGTTGAGGAGTGGGTCTTTTTTCTGAAGAGTGGTGGAGAAAAAATACGAGATTTGGGGCCGCCTACACGAATGGAAATAGGACCGGCGTAATCTAAACCACAATTATGAAAGTGAACATTAGCCTGAACGTGGGCCGCTGGTAAACTACCCATGATTTGCTCAGAGCGAAGAGCCGAAAAGCGAAAACACAATATGCAATGCCGCAATACACTTTTGATGGTGCGACGGGTGGAGGGAAACCAAAATCGTTGTCTTACACTGGCCATGGTGGCCTGCACCCCAGCATGACTTAGACAACGATGGTGAGCAACAATCAATGCACGAGTGAATTTGTGATTGCTGGGCAACAATATTTGATGTTTGTAATCAAATGAAGCATTTGCATTGTGCAAACGTCCACCAACTCTGAGCAGAGAATCTGAATGAACAAATGGTGACAAGGCTTTAATAGAACTATTAGGCAATAGCTCCTGATTTTGACGCAATGCATAAGTTCGGCAGAGAAAGCTTCTTCTTGAATAGATTTGAAGATACAATTTTCAGCTTCTGAAATTTCAGAGATAGTTAGTTGACCAAGGTGCAGAGTGACTGAATTTTGTTTCCTACAATTATGGATGAACCGTAGAACATATGCTGTTGTACGAACGATTTTGTGATAGGTGGAGCAACTATTGATTATACCTGAGATAACATCATTATGAGAAGAGGTGGTAGCTAATACCTGAACTGATTGAGAATTGATTTCTTGAACTGATTTCTCTGACTGATGAGAGACATCATTTGAAGTTAGAAAATTTGACATGACCCTACGGGGAGCGGCCACAGGTGAAGCGGGGAGGCACGAACGAGGTGCTGCAATAGGACGAATAGTTTTACAAGAACCAAATATGACCCAACCTAGACTGGTTTTCTGAAGAATGGGAGCGTTTTGAGCTGAATACAATTTACCAGGCTGAAGTATCGATGCGAATATGCCAGCACCAAGTAACAAATCTACAGGTCTAGATTGATCAAACAATGGATCCGCTAATTTAAGTTCAACGGGAATTGAAATTTTAGAAAGATCGATGTTCACCCTAGGAACATTAGATGATATGCTATCAACTACAATACAATTTTCTTCAACCGACCACGAACGATCAGATGAGGACAAGCAAACTGAATGAGAAATAGATGATTTGGTCTTATTCTCACCTACACTATGAATCAAAGTGTCAGAATACAAAGTAACAAGTGACAATTTTTCAGCCAACCTAGATGACATCAAATTACAATCAGAGCAAGAGTCTAAAAGCGCGGTTGCTTCAATAAATTCCCCACTAGAAGTTTGAACCAAAACTTCAGCAGTAGGTAACAAGGCGACAGTTGATTGCTGTTGCAAACACAGTGACGAAGTAGAGCTCATCGTGACATGAGAGTTCTTCTGAGGCTGTTCTGCATGAGAAACAGCTTGCTTAGTTGTTTCCGCATTCTGAACCATGACGGAATTCAAAACAGCATTCTTACCCTTGGAGGGAGCAAAAGATTGAGAATGAATAAGATTTGAAGTTACCTTATCCTTAGAAGTAGGCTGGGTGTCCCGTGATTGAGGATACGACCTATGAAGAACAGTGTGGTGACTCTTGCCACAAAGTGTACACGATTTGTCCGAACAAACATGATTGGGTGCGAAAGGCTTGAGGCAATTATAACATAACCTTTTGTCACGGACAGCATTCCAACGATCAGTAACCTGTAACTTCAATAATTCATTACAACGATTTGGAAAATGACCAACAGAATTACAAAAACTACAAGGTGACATAGAAGAGGTAGTAACCTGCATCCTAGCTTGAACATTTGATTGACTTTGATTGAACTTCGGCTTGCTATGAGCACCAACCGAGTTGGATGTACTTTGCTGTATATTTCCTTGATGATGGTTAGCTGAGCTTGAAGCAACAGCTTCCATGATTTTGCATTGTGATTCCAAAAAATTCCAGAATTTATCAATGGTGGGAATGTCGTGTATACCAACACTCTTTTCCCATTCTCGAACAGTAGCAGTATCCAACTGCAACAACATTTTGTGCATATACAACAAGTCCTTGATTTGGACTCCATGTTGAAGCGCTTCGAGCGCGGTAATGTGGGACTTGCAAGAGTCAATGAATGCCCGTAATGATTGCGGACAGTTACGCTTTATGGTAGGCGGAGATTCAATTGCCGTGACGTGCCTGGCAGCAATTAATCTCTTGTTGTCATACCTCTCCCTTAAGAGGTTCCATGCAAGCTGAAAACCATTTTCGTCAGCTTCAATGTGTTCCACTCTTGCAAGAGCTTCACCACTGAGTGATTGACGAAGATAGAAAATTTCAATGAATCATTAATGTTATCTTGATTACCAATAATATTAGTAAAAGCACTTGAGAATGCTTGCCATTTTGAAAGCTCCCCATTGAAGCGTGGAAGCGGTATCTGAGGCAACTGAAAATTTGCCAAAGGTGCGTTTTGAGATGTTGGCCACTGGGAAGCACCAGCAGTGGCCTCATTGATGCATTGTCTGCTTTCAAAAGCAGTTAATGCAGCGTTTGCCTTAGAGGTAATGGAGATAAACTTATTGAGTATCTCAAAATGAGTTGAAGTGTCCTGTGCTTGCAACTCTGAATTCCATAATTGTTGATGTATCTTATCATACTTAATTCTAAGTAAACCTAGTTCATGTTTTACAGTCAATAATTGATAATAAGTGGCTTCAGTGTCCACAACATAATCGTTATAGCTGGTTATGAACCAATCTATTTCCTGGAGTAAATTGTCTCTTGCATTGAAAAGAGCAGAAGGCTCAGGAAGTGAATCTTCCTCATGATCAGACATGCTTAAAAATTAACAGAAAAACCTGAGTGAATGACACGATAGTGCACTGTAGCAATGCGATTGCTGCGCCAATAAGCAACCTTGGGCGCTGGTCCAGTACGCGGAGAGGCACGCCTGTGCGTTTGAGGCAAATTGTATCAAGCTTGCTGTGCGGCGAGTCAAGTAGCGAGCTCGCAAGGCGGTGTAGTTTGCTGTGTGTTGTTTTCTCAATGCGCAATAGCCGTCTGTGACCAGTTCAGTGCGGTTCAGTCTCTCAGGGTACAAGATAGTTGATAGCTGGTGCATACACATCGCAGCGTGCTTTGAGTTGCAGCCAGTACTGAAAATTTGAAACAAGTGTGTGAATGCTTAATATTAAACAATATAAACATACAAAGGTACAATGAAATAAAATATACTTTAGAGTGGGACCTAATCATTGGTGACAAGCTAGACTATTAGGCACACGGTCACTGAAACCCCAAGGTTCAATGGACCAAGAAATGGGTAATAAAAATTAACAATTATCCTAAGTGAAGACTGGCTCAAAAATGAACGGCTTGGAGGACCAATTTTTTACAATTGGTCCAATTAACAATTATCCTAGGAAAACACTGGGTCAAAAATGAACGGGCTGGAGGACCAATTTTTACAATTGGTCCAATTAACAATTATCCTAGGAAAACACTGGGTCAAAAATGAACGGGCTGGAGGACCAATTTTTATGACAGAATCCAAGGGCAGGGCAGTGGACTGTGGATGATAGTTGGTATAAATACCTACAAATAAATCTTTGAATTCTGTACATAAAAATACTGATAGCTTGAAGTGTGGTAAGTACGCCAATAAAAGACTAAATGAATCAACAATATAAGATTTAATAATAATAAGATGATAATAGTAGGCAGATGGCCACATACAAAAACAATTGTGTCAAGTATCTTGGGATCAATAAAATAATGATAGGCAGGTGGCCACATACAAACATTGAATCAAATATTTTGAGATCAATAAAATAATAATAGGCAGATGGCCACATACAAAGGCAATTGTAAGTAGGTTAAGTCTTTGAATCCTTAAATAATAATAGGCAGATGGCCACATACAAAAACAATGAGTCAAATCTTGGGAAAATTACAACATGTGAAATAATGTAGAGAACTACAAAATTTAAAGAAATCAGGTCAATGACATTAATGACCATTGAGGTCTGACAATAACTGCAAAGGTATTAATGATATTAAATTATTAATGATATTGGTATTAATGATATTGCAATAAATGCAAAGGTATTAATAATGATACCTGAAATGAATAAAATTTGAGGGCAATAATGAAAGTTATTACTAAGGTACAATAATAATGATTAAAAAATGACAATAAGCTGTAAAAAATGCTCAGCAAGTAACGTATAAAAATATATGCGGCATAGGCCTTCAGTGATTTGAATGTCAAGATAGACTTCGACCAAATAATTAATAGGCGTCACTGGCCTTAGAATAACACTTAAAAGCAAAGGGTAGCTAATAAATATAATGAAGATTATCCAGGTAAATATAGGCGACATGGGCCTTCAATGAATTGAATGTCAAGACAGACATCAATTAGAACGAGTAATAGGCGACAGTGGCCTTAGAATAACACTTAAAAGCTAAGGGTAGCTAATAATATAATGAAGATTATCCAGGTAATATAGGCGACATGGGCCTTCAATGAATTGAATGTCAAGACAGACATCAATTAGAACGAGTAATAGGCGACAGTGGCCTTAGAATAACACTTAAAAGCTAAGGGTAGCTAATAAATATAATGAAGATTATCCAGGTAAATATAGGCGACATGGGCCTTCAATGAATTGAATGTCAAGACAGACATCAATTAGAATGAGTAATAGGCGACAGTGGCCTTCAATGAATCACTTGTAAAGCCAAGGGTAGCTGTCAAATCCAGAGAATAATAAGCGTCGGTGGCCTTAGTAAATTGCATGTCAAGATAGACATTAATCAAATAATAAGTAGGCGTCAGTGGCCTCAATGAGTTGAATGTCAAGATAGACATTAATAAAATAATAAGTAGGCGTGAGTGGCCTCAGTGAATCACTTGTAAAGCCAAGGGTAGCTGTCAAATCCAATGAATTAATAGGCGTCGGTAGCCTTAGTGAATTGAATGTCAAGATAGACATTAATAAAACAATAATGATGCATAAGTAAATGAAAATTGAAAAGAACGATTTACATAACCTGAATAAAATTTTGAAGAGGAGATGCGGCCAGGCAGACAGGCAACGACTCCGCAATACCAACAGGAACAGGACATCAGCAAGCGATGAAGTGATTAGGCCATGCGATGACAAGCATGGAAACGTCCATTACAGCAGGCAAATCCCCCAATGGAAAAGTAGGCTGGAGCAAGTAGAATTCCAAACGAATAATCCAATCTTCAAATTGTGGAATTTTTGGATTGATTTCCAAACAGTAGAGATGATGCACTTGAAAGTTTGAGGTTCACGAGGTGAAGCCAATTGTAGAAAAATGGCAACTGAAGCTTACACGAGGTTGTAAATTTAGACAAAGTTTATCCAATTTTAACAGAGTAACTGAGTGAAGAACTCGATGAATAATTGAATCACACTGAAGAATAGAACAAACGAATTAATCTGAAGAATAATTCACACCTCAAAAAGGTTCTGTAAATCAAATGAATAGCGATGAAACGCTCACACGAGGTTGCAATTTCAGACAAAGTTCATCCAATTTTAACAGAGTAATTGAGTGAAGAACTCGATGAATAATTGAATCACACTGAGGAATGGAACAAACGAATTAATCTGAAGAATAATTCACACTTTAAAAAGGTTCTGTAGATCAAATGAATAGCGATGAAACGCTCACACGAGGTTGCAATTTTAGACAAAGTTTATCCAATTTTAACAGAGTAATTGAATGAAGAATTCGATGAATAATTGAATCACACTGAAGAATGGAACAAACGAATTAATTTGAAGAATAATTCACACTTTAAAAACGTCTTGTAAGTCCGATGAATTCAGATAAAAGGTTTAGACCGAGCGCAGGAAGCACACTTGCCGACCTCCATGAATAGACAAACAGCAAAAGGCAAAGACGCTAGTAAGAAAAAGGGGAAAGCGGAAATGTAGCCACGTACGAAAACGTTTGGAAACGTATGTTGAAAAAGTGGCAAATATCTAAAAGGTAAGATGCCAAAAAACAAGATTAAATTCTAAAAAATCGAATAGCACAAATATTAAAATTGCAACGGCAAACAATCCAACAAAAAAATACGAATAAAAGTATAGAAAACCAGCTGCTTAGAGCAGTGGTAAAGAACCGCGACTGAGACGTCACTAGTCAGCGCAGACGCACAAAAGACACAGCGCGCAGACAGACAGACATGATGACGACATGATGTCTACGTAGTAGCGGAACGAATAACAAGTGAAACCGTTCCAATAGATGCTTTGTCAGATTTTACACATCAAATCAATACAATTCACCGCTTCCTATGAGGAAATAATATTATTAACATACATAAATCGCTTCACCAATTATAAATCATATTCAATGACAATAATAAAATACTCACCCAAAAGGGGTATTGAAGATCCAAAGTATAGAGGGAATCAATCGTCATCCTAATTCATCCCATTATTATATTCTATAAGGGGGACTTTACTTCTAAATTACAATTACATTAAATGTCCGATTTACTTGGACAATCAATTATAAAATTTTCCTGGAGAGAATGAGAATGTATCCCCAAACGAAAACATTACTGGAAATTAAAAGAAAATCTCAAGAAACAGTCAACACTATGACAGCTGGGATTAGAATGATCGCTCTCCTAGTTTTCAGAGGCTTCCAGACTGATCAGTTTTGCCATCATCATTGAAATATTTACCCGATCGCCTGTGAATTTCTCTTCGCCCACTCTCTTTCTGCTCAGTAAATAAGGAAGGTGATACGTTCAAGCAAGAAGGAAACTGGGAGAGAAAAGTTATTTCCCTTTTGCAAGTTTAGAACTATGGGATTGATACAACATATTTCTGGCGTCAAATCTGTCGTGAGAATATATAATTCCAAGTGGGATCGTGGGAACCAAGGACTTCAATAAGATTCTGATCATAATTATAACGATTTTAGAAATGCTGGCTAAGTGGCCAATGAACAAGAATAAATTTACTATCTTCGTGGGAACTGAAAACTACTAACTTAAGATAGGATAAATTCCATTTAATAACTCAAAATTTTGGTACAAAACATATAACTAACTTGTACTAATCAACTGGTAAACCTTTGTCTTTATTCAGAACTGAAACAATTACAAATTGAGTTTGTTATTCCAAATTTTCCATAAAAAACATAATTATGTACCAGTAAACATATAACTAACTTGTATCAATCAACTGGTATACCTTTGTCTTCATCCAGAACTGAGAAAATTACAAATTGAGTTTGTTATTTCATATTTATCCTATATGCATAAATATGTTCCAGTCAACATTTAACTAATTTGTAATAATCAACTGGTAAACCTTTGTTTTCATTTAGAACTGAAACAATCACAAATTGAGTTTGTTATTCCATTTTTATCCTAAAAACATAATTATGTTCCAGTAATCTATAACTAACTTGTATTAATCAACTGGTATACCTTAGTAATTTTCCAGAACTGAGAAAATTACAAATTGAGTTTGTTATTTCATATTTATCCTATAAGCATAAATATGTTCCAGTCAACATTTAACTAACTTGTAATAATCAACTGGTAAACCTCTGTTTTCATTTAGAACTGAAACAATCATAAATTGAGATTGTTATTCCATATTCATCCTAAAAACATAATTATGTTCCAGTAATCATTTAACTAACTTGTATTAATCAACTGGTATACCTTAGTCATTTTCCAGAACTGAAACAATTACAAATTGAGTTTGTCATTTCATACTTTTCTTAAAAACATAATTATGTTCCAGAGTAAACATATTACTATCTTGTATTAATCAACTGGTATACCTTTGTTTTTATTTAGAACTGAAACAATCACTAATTGAGTTTGTTATTTCAAATTTATCCTGAAAATATAATTATGTTCCAGTAATCATATAACTAACTTGTATTAATCAACTGGTATACCTTTGTCATTTTACAGAACTGAAACAATTACAAATTTAGTTTGTTATTTCATATTTCTCTTAAAATTATATATATGTTCCTGTAAACATATAACTAACTTGTAACAATCAACTGGTTTAACTTGGTCTTGAATTAGAGCTGAAACAATTACAAATTGAGTTTGTTTATCTATATTTCCCCTAAAAACATAATTATGTTCCAGTAAACATATAACTAACTTGTATCAATCAACTGGTAAACCTTTGTTTTCATTTAGAACTGAAACAATAACAAATTGAGTTTGTCAATTCATATTTTCCTCAAAAACATAAATACTTATGTTTCATTAAACATAAAACTAACTTGTATTAATCAACTGGTATACCTTTGTCTTTATGTGGAACTGAAACAATTACAAATTGAGGTTGTTATTCCATATTTTTCCTAAAAACATAAATATGTTCCAGTAACATATAACTTATTGTATTAATCAACTGGTATACCTTTGTCTTTATGTGGAACTGAAACAATTACAAATTGAGTTTTTTATTTCATATGTTTCCAAAAACATAAATATGTTCCATTAAACATATAACTAACTTGTATTAATCAACTGATATACCTTTGTCTTTTTTTAGAACTGAAACAATAAGAAATTGAGTTGTTATTTCGTATTTCTCCTAAAACCATGAATATTTTCCATTAAACATATAACTAACTTGTATTAATCAACTGGTATACCTTTGTCTCTATTCAGAAATGAAACAATTACAAATTGAGTTTGTTAACTCATATTTTTCCTTAAAACATAATTATGTTCCAGTAAACATATATCTAACTTGTATTCAACAACTGGTATACTTTTGTCTTCAATAAGAACTGAAACAATTACAATTTGAGTTTCATATTTCATATTTTCCCTAAAAACATGATTATGTTTCAGTAAACATATAACTAACTTGTATTAATCACTGGTATACCTTTGTCTTTATGTGGAACTGAAACAATTACAAATTGAGGTTGTTATTCCATATTTTTCCTAAAAACATAAATATGTTCCAGTAAACATATAACTTATTTGTATTAATCAACTGGTATACCTTTGTCTTTATGTGGAACTGAAACAATTACAAATTGAGTTTTTTATTTCATATGTTTCCAAAAACATAAATATGTTCCATTAAACATATAACTAACTTGTATTAATCAACTGATATACCTTTGTCTTTTTTTAGAACTGAAACAATAAGAAATTGAGTTTGTTATTTCGTATTTCTCCTAAAAACATGAATATTTTCCATTAAACATATAACTAACTTGTATTAATCAACTGGTATACCTTTGTCTCTATTCAGAAATGAAACAATTACAAATTGAGTTTGTTAACTCATATTTTTCCTTAAAACATAATTATGTTCCAGTAAACATATATCTAACTTGTATTCAACAACTGGTATACTTTTGTCTTCAATAAGAACTGAAACAATTACAATTTGAGTTTCATATTTCATATTTTCCCTAAAAACATGATTATGTTTCAGTAAACATATAACTAACTTGTATTAATCAACTGGTATACCTTTGTCTTCAATTAGAACTGAAACAATTACAAATTGAGTTTTTTAATTCATTTTTCTTAAAAACATAATTATGTTCCTGTAAACATATAACTAACTCGTATTAAATAACTGGTATACCTTCGTCTTCAATTAGAACTAAAAAAATTACAAATCGAGTTTGTTAACTCATATTTTTCCTAAAAACATAATTATGTTCCAGTAAACATATATCTAACTTGTATTCAGCAACTGGTATACCTTTGTCTTTAATTAGAACTGAAACAATTACAAATTAAGTTTGTTATTTCATATTTCTCCTGAAAGCATAATTATGTTCCAGTAAACTATATTGTCTTTTGAGAACCTAAATTCTCAGACAACTATAATTAAGTTTGGAAATCATGCGTGACCCCGATGGTGGAGGGGTTAGTGAAATTTCTAGTACTTTTCTAGTGGTGAGGAATCCGAAATAAAATTCATTTGACGATTGATTGCCTCTATATTGAATATTTAAATTCTTGTAGTTGTCGTCGCAATGTCCGGAGTCCCTGGCGGAGATGGATGAAGGGTGAATATGATTAGTCGTCCTCCAGGAATGTTCAGGCGTTGCGGCGACAGATCCAAAAGGGAGTTAGTCTTGTTCTCTCCTCATCAGCGTTCAATGATGTACGATTCCATCGATGGTTGGAAGAAGTCGCCGGCCCTTTTACAATGGAAATTCTCAGCCCGACACAGAAACCTGATGACAATTCACAACAGAATTAGAAACATAATAATCACCAATATCCAATAGGATTGTATTCAATTGATGATCTAGGTAGATCATCAAATAAATACAATTCACCGCTTCCTATGAGGAAATAATATTATTAACATACATAAATCACTTCACCAATTATGAATCATATTCAATGACAATAATAAAATACTCACCCAAAAGGGGTATTGAAGATCCAAAGTATAGAGGGAATCAATCATCATCCTAATTCATCCATTATTATATTCTATAAGGGGGACTTTACTTCTAAATTACAATTACATTAAATGTCCGATTTACTTGGACAATCAATTATAAAATTTTCCTGGAGAGAATGAGAATGTACCCCCAGACGAAAACATTACTGGAAATTGAAAGAAAATCTCAAGAAACAGTCAACACTATGACAGCTGGGATTAGAATGATCGCTCTCCTAGTTTTCAGAGGCTTCCAGACTGATCAGTTTTGCCATCATCATTGAAATATTTACCCGATCGCCTGTGAATTTCTCTTCGCCCACTCTCTTTCTGCTCAGTAAATAAGGAAGGTGATACGTTCAAGCAAGAAGGAAACTAGGAGAGAAAAGTTATTTCCCTTTTGCAAGTTTAGAACTATGGGATTGATTCAACATACTTCTGGCGTCAAATCTGTCGTGAGAATATATAATTCCAAGTGGGATCGTGGGAACCAAGGACTTTAATAAGATTCTGATCATAATTATAACGATTTTAGAAATGCTGGCTAAGTTGCCAATGAACAAGAATAAATTTACTATCTTCGTGGGAACTGAAAACTACTAACTTAAGATAGGATAAATTCCATTTAATAACTCAAAATTTTGGTACAAAACATATAACTAACTTGTACTAATCAACTGGTAAACCTTCGTCTTTATTCAGAACTGAAACAATTACAAATTGAGTTTGTTATTCCAAATTTTCCATAATAACATAATTATGTACCAGTAAACATATAACTAACTTGTATCAATCAACTGGTATACCCTTTGTCTTTATCCAGAACTGAGAAAATTACAATTGAGTTTGTTATTTCATATTTATCCTATATGCATAAATATGTTCCAGTCAACATTTAACTAACTTGTAATAATCAACTGGTAAACCTTTGTTCCATTTAGAACTGAAACAATCACAAATTGAGTTTGTTATTCCATATTTATCCTAAAAACATAATTATGTTCCAGTAATCATATAACTAACTTGTATTAATCAACTGGTATACCTTAGTCTTTATTTGGAACTGAAACAATAACAAATTGAGTTCGTTATTTCATATTCTCCCTAAAAACATGAATATGTTCCAGTAAACATATAACTAACTTGTATCAATCAACTGGTATACCTTTGTCTTTATTTCGAACTGAAACAATAACAAATTGAGTTTGTCAATTCATATTTTCCCCAAAAACATAAATAATTATGTTCCATTGAACATAAAACTAACTTGTATTAATCAACTGGTATACCTTTGTCTTTATGTGGAACTGAAACAATTACAAATTGAGTTTGTTATTCCATATTTTTCCTAAAAACATAAATATGTTCCAGTAAACATATAACTTATTTGTATTAATCAACTGGTATACCTTTGTCTTTATGTGGAACTGAACAATTACAAATTGAGTTTTTTATTTCATATGTTTCCAAAAACATAAATATGTTCCATTAACATATAACTAACTTGTATTAATCAACTGATATACCTTTGTCTTTTTTTAGAACTGAAACAATAAGAATTGAGTTTGTTATTTCGTATTTCTCCTAAAACCATGAATATTTTCCATTAAACATATAACTAACTTGTATTAATCAACTGGTATACCTTTGTCTCTATTCAGAAATGAAACAATTACAAATTGAGTTTGTTAACTCATATTTTTCCTTAAAACATAATTATGTTCCAGTAAACATATATCTAACTTGTATTCAACAACTGGTATACTTTTGTCTTCAATAAGAACTGAAACAATTACAATTTGAGTTTCATATTTCATATTTTCCCTAAAAACATGATTATGTTCAGTAAACATATAACTAACTTGTATTAATCAACTGGTATACCTTTGTCTTCAATTAGAACTGAAACAATTACAAATTGAGTTTTTAATTCATTTTTCTTAAAAACATAATTATGTTCCTGTAAACATATAACTAACTCGTATTAAATAACTGGTATACCTTCGTCTTCAATTAGAACTAAAAAAATTACAAATCGAGTTTGTTAACTCATATTTTTCCTAAAAACATAATTATGTTCCAGTAAACATATAACTAACTTGTATCAATCAACTGGTAAACCTTTGTTTTCATTTAGAACTGAAACAATAACAAATTGAGTTTGTCAATTCATATTTTCCTCAAAAACATAAATACTTATGTTTCATTAAACATAAAACTAACTTGTATTAATCAACTGGTATACCTTTGTCTTTATGTGGAACTGAAACAATTACAAATTGAGGTTGTTATTCCATATTTTTCCTAAAAACATAAATATGTTCCAGTAAACATATAACTTATTTGTATTAATCAACTGGTATACCTTTGTCTTTATGTGGAACTGAAACAATTACAAATTGAGTTTTTTATTTCATATGTTTCCAAAAACATAAATATGTTCCATTAAACATATAACTAACTTGTATTAATCAACTGATATACCTTTGTCTTTTTTTAGAACTGAAACAATAAGAAATTGAGTTTGTTATTTCGTATTTCTCCTAAAACCATGAATATTTTCCATTAAACATATAACTACTTGTATTAATCAACTGGTATACCTTTGTCTTTATGTGGAACTGAAACAATTACAAATTGAGTTTTTTATTTCATATGTTTCCAAAAACATAAATATGTTCCATTAAACATATAACTAACTTGTATTAATCAACTGATATACCTTTGTCTTTTTTTAGAACTGAAACAATAAGAAATTGAGTTTGTTATTTCGTATTTCTCCTAAAAACATGAATATTTTCCATTAAACATATAACTAACTTGTATTAATCAACTGGTATACCTTTGTCTCTATTCAGAAATGAAACAATTACAAATTGAGTTTGTTAACTCATATTTTTCCTTAAAACATAATTATGTTCCAGTAAACATATATCTAACTTGTATTCAACAACTGGTATACTTTTGTCTTCAATAAGAACTGAAACAATTACAATTTGAGTTTCATATTTCATATTTTCCCTAAAAACATGATTATGTTTCAGTAAACATATAACTAACTTGTATTAATCAACTGGTATACCTTGTCTTCAATTAGAACTGAAACAATTACAAATTGAGTTTTTTAATTCATTTTTCTTAAAAACATAATTATGTTCCTGTAAACATATAACTAACTCGTATTAAATAACTGGTATACCTTCGTCTTCAATTAGAACTAAAAAAATTACAAATCGAGTTTGTTAACTCATATTTTTCCTAAAAACATAATTATGTTCCAGTAAACATATATCTAACTTGTATTCAGCAACTGGTATACCTTTGTCTTTAATTAGAACTGAAACAATTACAAATTAAGTTTGTTATTTCATATTTCTCCTGAAAGCATAATTATGTTCCAGTAAACTATATTGTCTTTTGAGAACCTAAATTCTCAGACAACTATAATTAAGTTTGGAAATTATGCGTGACCCCGATGGTGGAGGGGTTAGTGAAATTTCTAGTACTTTTCTAGTGGTGAGGAATCCGAAATAAAATTCATTTGACGATTGATTGCCTCTATATTGAATATTTAAATTCTTGTAGTTGTCGTCGCAATGTCCGGAGTCCCTGGCGGAGATGGATGAAGGGTGAATATGATTAGTCGTCCTCCAGGAATGTTCAGGCGTTGCGGCGACAGATCCAAAAGGGAGTTAGTCTTGTTCTCTCCTCATCAGCGTTCAATGATGTACGATTCCATCGATGGTTGGAAGAAGTCGCCGGCCCTTTTACAATGGAAATTCTCAGCCCGACACAGAAACCTGATGACAAATTCACAACAGAATTAGAAACATAATAATCACCAATATCCAATAGGATTGTATTCAATTGATGATCTAGGTAGATCATCAAATAAATACAATTCACCGCTTCCTATGAGGAAATAATATTATTAACATACATAAATCACTTCACCAATTATGAATCATATTCAATGACAATAATAAAATACTCACCCAAAAGGGGTATTGAAGATCCAAAGTATAGAGGGAATCAATCATCATCCTAATTCATCCCATTATTATATTCTATAAGGGGGACTTTACTTCTAAATTACAATTACATTAAATGTCCGATTTACTTGGACAATCAATTATAAAATTTTCCTGGAGAGAATGAGAATGTACCCCCAGACGAAAACATTACTGGAAATTGGAAGAAAATCTCAAGAAACAGTCAACACTATGACAGCTGGGATTAGAATGATCGCTCTCCTAGTTTTCAGAGGCTTCCAGACTGATCAGTTTTGCCATCATCATTGAAATATTTACCCGATCGCCTGTGAATTTCTCTTCGCCCACTCTCTTTCTGCTCAGTAAATAAGGAAGGTGATACGTTCAAGCAAGAAGGAACTAGGAGAGAAAAGTTATTTCCCTTTTGCAAGTTTAGAACTATGGGATTGATTCAACATACTTCTGGCGTCAAATCTGTCGTGAGAATATATAATTCCAAGTGGGATCGTGGGAACCAAGGACTTTAATAAGATTCTGATCATAATTATAACGATTTTAGAAATGCTGGCTAAGTTGCCAATGAACAAGAATAAATTTACTATCTTCGTGGGAACTGAAAACTACTAACTTAAGATAGGATAAATTCCATTTAATAACTCAAAATTTTGGTACAAAACATATAACTAACTTGTACTAATCAACTGGTAAACCTTCGACTTTATTCAGAACTGAAACAATTACAAATTGAGTTTGTTATTCCAAATTTTCCATAATAACATAATTATGTACCAGTAAACATATAACTAACTTGTATCAATCAACTGGTATACCCTTTGTCTTTATCCAGAACTGAGAAAATTACAAATTGAGTTTGTTATTTCATATTTATCCTATATGCATAAATATGTTCCAGTCAACATTTAACTAACTTGTAATAATCAACTGGTAAACCTTTGTTTTCATTTAGAACTGAAACAATCACAAATTGAGTTTGTTATTCCATATTTATCCTAAAAACATAATTATGTTCCAGTAATCATATAACTAACTTGTATTAATCAACTGGTATACCTTAGTCATTTTCCAGAACTGAAAAATTACAAATTGAGTTCGTTATTTCATATTTATCCTATAAGCATAAATATGTTCCAGTCAACATTTAACTAACTTGTAATAATCAACTGGTAAACCTTTGTTTTCATTTAGAACTGAAACAATCATAAATTGAGATTGTTATTCCATATTTATCCTAAAAACATAATTATGTTCCAGAGTAAACATATTACTAACTTGTATTAATCAACTGGTATACCTTTGTTTTCATTTAGAACTGAAACAATCATAAATTGAGATTGTTATTCCATATTTATCCTAAAAACATAATTATGTTCCAGAGTAAACATATTACTAACTTGTATTAATCAAGTGGTATACCTTTGTTTTTATTTAGAACTGAAACAATCACTAATTGAGTTTGTTATTTCAAATTTATCCTGAAAATATAATTATGTTCCAGAGTAAACATATTACTAACTTGTATTAATCAACTGGTATACCTTTGTTTCATTAGAACTGAAACAATCACAAATTGAGTTTGTTATTCCATATTATCCTAAAAACATAATTATGTTCCAGAGTAAACATATTACTAACTTGTATTAATCAAGTGGTATACCTTTGTTTTTATTTAGAACTGAAACAATCACTAATTGAGTTTGTTATTTCAAATTTATCCTGAAAATATAATTATGTTCCAGTAATCATATAACTAACTTGTATTAATCAACTGGTATACCTTTGTCATTTTACAGAACTGAAACAATTACAAATTGAGTTTGTTATTTCATATTTCTCTTAAAATTATATATATGTTCCTGTAAACATATAACTAACTTGTATCAATCAACTGGTTTACCTTTGTCTTGAATTAGAGCTGAAACAATTACAAATTGAGTTTGTTTATCCATATCTCCCCTAAAAACATAATTATGTTCCAGTAAACATATAACTAACTTGTATCAATCAACTCGTAAACCTTTGTTTTCATTTAGAACTGAAACAATCACAAATTGAGATTTTTCTTCCATATTTATCCTAAAAACATAATTATGTTCCAGTAATCATATAACTAACTTGTATTAATCAACTGGTATACCTTAGTCATTTTCCGGAACTGAAACAATTACAAATTGAGTTTGTCATTTCATATTTTTCTTAAAAACATAATTATGTTCCAGAGTAAACATATTACTATCTTGTATTAATCAACTGGTATACCTTTGTTTTTATTTAGTACTGAAACAATCACTAATTGAGTTTTTATTTCAAATTTATCCTGAAAATATAATTATGTTCCAGTAAACATATAACTAACTTGTATCAATCAACTGGTATACCTTTGTCTTTATTTGGAACTGAAACAATAACAAATTGAGTTTGTCAATTCATATTTTCCCCAAAAACATAAATATGTTCCATTAAACATAAAACTAATTTGTATTAATCAACTGGTATACCTTTGTCTTCATTTAGAACTGAAACAATTACAAATTGAGTTTGTTATTTCATATTTTTCCTAAAAACATAAATATGTTCCAGTAAACATATAACTAACTTGTATTAATCTACTGGTATACCTTTGTCTCTAATTAGAACTGAAACAATTACAAATTGAGTTTGTTATTTCATAATTTTCCTAAAAACATAATTATGTTCCAGTAAACATAAGTCCAATTTGTATTAATTTGTAAACGTCAGATAAAGGATAAAAGAGAAAGTATAATAAAAGAAACTCATTGGAAATTTCTTCATTCTTAGAATTGTGTTTTGATTGATAGATTTCCAGTTTATTGACGTTTTTCAAAACTTAGGTGGCAAATGACCTGGTAACATTACAGTATTTCCTGCACTGACAGCAGTCTCCATCTTCTTTTTTTTCTCCTCGTTTTTCTCCTCCTCCTATCACTTCTTCTTATCCTTCTTTATCTCCTCCTGTCTTTTTCTTCCTCATCCTCTCCCTCTTCTTCTTCTTCTTCAACTCCCCACAACCTCCTCATCCACCTTTTTCTTATTCTTCTCCTTCTTCTTGTTCTTCTTCCTCCTCCTCCTCCTCATCTTTTTTCTTCTTCTTCTTCTTCTTCTTCTTCTTCTTCTTCCTCTTCTTCTTCTTCTTCTTTTCCTTTTTCTGCTTCTTCTCCTGTGATGCAGAACTACCATGTTGGAAGGCAGCCATCATCTTTAAAATACGTCAACAATGATTCCATCTCTAAACTTTTAAATTATTATATTTTCAAATTCCCAATAATTTATGTGTAAACTCTGACCTGAATAAATATGAAGCTATTAAAGTATAAGCAGATATGTCGTCAATTTCAGCCTATAGACGTGATCCAAAATATTTTTGTTCAATTTTCAAATAGAAGCCAATTTCCAGTTCAACAAGATTTCTCATCATATTTCGAGATGCTGAATTCAGTTGGCTCAATTATTTGAAATATAATTTTTTGAAGCAAAACTGTGCAAACAGTTTCTTTCTCCTCCTTCTTCTCCTCATTCTCCTTCTTATTTTTTTTTTCTTCTTTTTTCTTCTTCTTCTTCTTCTTCTTCTTCCTCTTCCACTTCATCTTCTCCTTCTCCATCTTCTTTTCCCTCTTCTTCTTCATTTGTGCAGCAGGACAGCCATTATATTGAAAGTCAGCCACCTTTGATTATTTATGTCACAGTTATGGATATTTGGACTCTCTATTAAATTATATTTTGGAAGGCAGCCATCTTTGATCTATGTCATAGACTCACTGTTATGAATATTCCGCCCCTCTATTAATTTCAATATTTTGAAAGGCAGCCATCTTTGTTCTACATCATTGACTCACTGTTATGAATATTCTGCCACTCTATTAATTTATATTTTGTTTACAACGCTTAGGATATTTTTTTTTAGTTCACTTTTTGCATTACAAATCCATTTTTTCTAGAATTTCCAAGATATTTTCAACTACTGTGAGTAAAATTAATAACAATGTCTATTAAGATTATAAAATATTTCTTACTTTTTTGTGATAGGATGAACTTCTCTCAGATATTTTATGAAAGGTTATTGATATGGTGATGTCCACGTTATAATGGCAGTATTTGATCAACATTGGTATTGCTATCCTTGTCTATCATTCCACACAGCAGATAGTGCTACCCCTTACAACCTCCACAATGTTCCTATAGTGAGGTCCACGTTATAATAGCAGTGGAGAAAGATAGGAGAACAACATTACCGATCCTCTGTCTTGTCAATGCCTTCTATAGACGGTAGCTGATTCAGGTTTCTTGATGTAGTATTAACTGTTCATTCTTGCTTAAAATAATCAATCATATTTTATTGAGCAAGGAATTATATTTTCCAATAATTTCATTATTGAAATAGAATATTTTGCTAATTAATTATCAAATCTACATTGTTAAAAGATGATCTACCTGTAGCAACAGAGCAAAGCAAGGAAGAGATAGCGCTATCGACCTCACTATAGTTCTTTTTGAACAGTTGATTGATTTCCTATCAAATTTTGATAGGAATCTGATCAACTTATCAATAGATGGTATTTACATCAATCAATATATCTCAAAATTTTCTCTATATGGAATCCAATATCTATTATTTTTTTCTGATCTGATATACATGCATTGATGGAGAGTTATAAGCCCTGAAAAAGCAAAAAAAGAGCATGGAAACCTGTGTTTCAAGAAATTTAACACTTCCAAAACTATTACATCTCAAAAACTGTTGGAGAGTAACAGGTAACCTGTGCTCTGCAAGGGACTATTTAAGAACTTAACAAGCTAGAAACTTATCCTACTAAGCTCCCCAAGAATTTAAAATAAACCTTTAACCATCCTCATTAAATTGAGAATCTATATGCAACATTTCAAGTTTATCAGTTGAGTAGTTGAGGCATGATAATGCTTCATTCATGAATTTCCTATCCCCTACATGTATAAGTTAAGCCAATTCTTATCTCTATTATGAGCAAGGTCTATAAATACAGGTCATGACACAATCCCGTGATGCATTGCAAAATCGCCATTTTATGGGGTTCTAGTACACCAATTTTCAAATTTATCAGCCATTATCGTTAAAGATTGAACAACATGACTTTGAATTGTAAAATACATTTTTCCGACCAAATAATAATATTTAGATTCCAACTAGGAACTGAATTGTTGATTTTTAGATTTAATTGATAGGGAACTTGAAACTCTTTTTGAAGTTGGCCTCGCATATATCTGTCTTGTCCCAATGCCTTATAAATCATAATCTTTGAGTTACAAGAATAAGAACAATTTTAATAATAAATAAATGAATAATTGAAGCATTTATTATTGAAATTTCATTATTAGAAAATTTAATACCTGAATTCACCATATTATCTGAACTAGAATATTGTTTTTAAAATGCATAATTTTGTTTAAGAGAAAATCGAATTGGATTGGATTTTCAAATGTACCACCATAAAGACCCAATAAAATTGCCCCTCCATAAGGAACACGAGTGTCATGTCCTGTATTTTTATAGACTTTGATTGCATAGATATCATATTATACGGTAATGTATGTATAATGCTCATTCTAAATTCAAATCTCTTTCCAGATATCCTCGATAATGATGATGAGAATGATGATAATGATGATTCTCATTTGCTCTATCTTTCATTCCACCCAGGCATTGTGTTTTGGTAGGAAAAGCAAACAGAAACAACAACCACAACAGCAACAACAACAGAAACCACAGGTTTGTTACTATAGTGACATCATCATTATAATGGCAGTATTTCATCAACATTGGTGTTCCAATTGGAAATCTTGACAATCTGAAATCTTGACCTAATGGAATCTTGAAGAATTTAAAATAGGTCTATAACCTTTGTTAGCAGTATGAGACACTTCTACCTAATATGTAAAGCTGCATTTACACCAGAGTTAATAACACAAGTTTTAAAAAATCAACTGATGTTAACTACAAAAGTCAATAACATCATGTTAAGTTTACACTGGAGTTGATAACATGAGTTATCAATAGAAAGTTGTCAACTTGACTGAATCGACAAAAATTTCTCTTGAAAAATTTAATAACTCGTGTTTTTAATAGAAAATTCCTTGTTATTAACAAGATTTATGTTATCCATGGAGAGTCAGTAAAGATCAAAGGAAATGTGTTATGTTAGTAACAAAAGCCTCTTTTATCACATAAACTTTTGTTAATAACAGGTTACTATCTTCCTCGCAACCCCCTCACCCAGCATCTATACCCTACAATATTACAGCTTTTTTATTACTATAGATGAGAGGAAAAGATGGGTGAAATTATGCAGAGCCATCTGGCTGTCAATGAGCGAATGAATACAATTTCAAATGGCCTCAACAACTTATGTTAATTACAGAAGTTAATAACATCATGTTAAGTTGTGTTTAGTTTTTTATTTTATTTTTTATTTTTATAGTTCCTTAATAACTACAGCTGCAGACAAAACACGTGACAAAGTTATTAACTTTTGTTGATAACAAAACTAGTAGTCGAAAGAAAATGTTATCAACTTATGTTGAAAACTTTTGTTTTAAACTCTGGTGTGAATAATGTCATTATAATTCATTTACATTAGATCAGATGAAAATCATTATTTAAATGATCACACACATGTTTCAATTCAAATTTGAAGACAATTTTTTTCTTTTTATTCCAGCTGTTGAATCATATGAATACTCTGTCAAATGGAATCATAATTATGGAAGTCAATTATATTGATAACAAGATCTTGTTAATAACAAGGAATTTTCTGTTAAAAACACAAGTTATTAACTTTTGTTAAGAGAAATGTTTGACGAATCAGTCAAGGTAATAACTTTTTGTTAATAACTTGTTTTATAAACTCTGGTGTAAACACAGCTCAAGGGGGAAATTAAAAATGATAACAAAAAGTCAACAGAATGAAGCTGCATTTACACTGGAGTTAATAACACGAGTTATCAACAAAAAGTTATTAACTTGACTGAATCGTCAAAAATTTCTCTTGATCAAAGTTAATAACTGATGTTTCTGACAGAAAATTCCTTGTTATTAACAAGATATTGTTATCAATATAATTGAGTTTCATATGATTTCATTTAATGAGACTATTGATATGATATAACAGCCAGAATAAAAAGCAAAAAAATTGTATTCAAATTTGAATTGAAACATGTGTGTGATCATCAAAATAATGATCTCCATCTGAACTAATGTAAATAAGTTATGATGCATTCACACCAGAGTTTAAAACAAAAGTTTTCAACATGAGTTAATAACATTTCTTTTGGCTGCTAGTTTTGTTATCAACAAAAGTTAATAACTTTGTCAAGCGTTTTGTCTGCAGCTGTAGTTATTAGGGGACAGCTGTAGTTGTAGGGTAGGGATGCTGGGCGAGGGTGTTGCAGGGAAGATAGTAACCTGTTAGTAACAAGAGTTACCGACTCTCGATGGATAACATAAATCTTGATAACAAGGTATTTTCTATTGAAAACACGAGTTATCAAATTTTTTCAAGAGAATTTTCTGTTGATTCAGTCAAGTTGACAACTTTTTGTTAATAACTTTGTTATCAACTCTGGTGTAAACACAACTTAACATGATGTTATTAACTTCTGTAATTAACATAAGTTGTTGAGGCCATTTGAAATTGTATTCATTCGCTCATTGACAGCCAGATGGCTCTGCATAATTTCACCCATCTTTTCCTCTCATCTATCCTATCCAACTGTTCACCTTTTACCTCAAATATAAGTAGGCAAGCAATTCAAATCGCGACATGTTGGATTTGGGATTTGGTGAGTACCTTTTCTGATTTTCTATGTGTTCTATGTAAGTGGTTTTTTCTGAATGGATATATTGTTCAGCACAAAGATTTGATTCGTTTTATACAGTCCACTTCAGAGCATTTGAAACTTGAAGTTTGAAATATTCAAATTTAAAGAACCAGTATATACATAACATTCTGGTCAACCGGACCACATCGTCTCATTTATTTTGTAAAATTCATTTGTTTTGGCATTCATTTTTCAATATATTCAATTCAATTTGCATTGTAGAATTGATTTCAAAATATGTATCGTTATTATGCCAGTCATTGCATCGCAGACAGTACTGTGCATTCGTGTTGTAACTGCTTGCAAAGCAGCAGTGCTTATCTGCTTGCTCAACAGAAACTCATTGTTCAGCACTGCAGATAAAATTATCTCTTATTCCTACTTTGTATTTGTGATTTCTCTGTACAATCGTTGTTCTATGATTATCATTTTGTTCTCGTTCGAAATCATTCATTCTTGTTATGATAATCTCATTATGATCAATGAAAATAATTAAATATTATCCAATCATGAGTGACAGAAAGTTGAAGCTCAAACGATCTAAACTTGAACAATATTTTAAACGAATTCAACGTACTTATGATTTGTCTAAAAGGGCATTGAAAGAAGAAGCAAGTGCTAAGCAGTTTCTAACTCTTTATAGTTCCACTTTAACAAGTGTTAACCAATATGAGGCCACTGAGTTGGAAATACAGGAACTTGAAATGGAAATTGATCCCGCATTTGTACCTAAATTTAGTTATTCAAATATTAAAATGTTTGAATAGATTGAGACTGTTGCTAGGGAATTGAATAAACATAGTGAAGTCGTACCTGCATCTAACCCTATTCAACCTGCAATGACTAATGATTGTACAAATCTTTTACCGAAAATCGAAATTCCTGTGTTTGATGGAGATCAGTCGAAATGGTCTGTATTTTATGAAATGTTCAAATGCATGATCAATGATAACAAATCGATTTCAGATCAACACAAGGTGCAACATCTTGTAAGTAAGCTTAAAGGAGAAGCTGCTTACATTGCTCGTCATTTGCCCCCCATTGCTAATAATAATTATGAAGTTATTTGGCAATCGTTGGTTAAGCGGTTTGATGATCCCCGCTCTCAGACTAATGCTTATTTGAAACAAATTTTCGAATTCAATAGTCTAAGATCTAAGTCTCGTGCTGGTTTAGTTTCAATCTTGGATCAATTCTGTAGTTCTATTACAGCCTTGAAACGCTTACGTGGTGAAGATGTATCTGATGCTATATTCCTGTTTCAAGCTTTGAAAATATTGTACCCTGTTTCTCGGAAAGCATTTGAAGCTTCAGTACACACCAAGGATGATACTACATATCATCCTACATATCATTTTGTGTCGTTTATAGATGAACCTTATGAAGAATCTTCTAAGTCATGTAAGCCACCAGTGAAACAAAGCACAAAATCTAAAGTTCTAGTCGTTCAATCGAATTCACAAGAGACCAAGGCACCTACAAAGTTATTGGAGTGTCTGAAATGCTCATTGACAAATCACAAATTAATTGATTGTCGCCAGTTCCTTCAGTTATTGCCTTGGGATCGCTTCCGTTTTGTGAAGGAGAAGGATTGTTGCTTGAAATGTTTTTTGCCAGCTCACCGTAGTAAAGCTTGTATGGGTGCTAATTGCAATCGATGTCATCAAAAACATAATTCAGTTTTACATTTTGGATCTGTTCCAAATTTGGAGGCGAAAAAAGTAGAAAATAATACTATCAACTGTTGTTCAATAGATTCGAATTCATCTCAGTATAGTGTCCTCCTATCTACCGCGCAAGTTGAAGTCCCTGATAATAAGGGTAGATTGCACAAAATTAGAATCTTGGTGGATTCAGCGAGTCAGAGTCATTTCATCACTCGTAAACTTTGTCGAAAATTACAATTGTCTATCGCTCCTTTCCATTTAGTTGTGAATGATTTCGGCGGAAATTTGCAATCAGTTGCTGGGCGCACATTTGTCATGCTTCAATCCAGATTCGATTCTAATGCAAAGTTTTCTATCGAACCATTGATCGTCGAAAAAATCATGGAACATTTTCCAACTAGTAAAATCGATAATTCGAAATTATCAAACTTGATTGGTCTTTTGGTTGAGCTGATGAGAATTATCATATCTCCAGCGAAATTGATGCTATTGTAGGAGCTGAACTAGTAGGCTACCCTCTTTTTTTCAAAGTGGTCTAGTGGAAATTGATTCAAATTTTTTGATGGCTTTGGAAAGCGTTTTTGGTTATATTTTCATTGGTAGAGCTCCTATTTTATCTCAATCATTTGAACATTCAACGTGTCTGATGACTTGTCTCACCTCATCGTTGGATAGTTTAGTTCGAAAATTTTGGGAAGTTGAAAACATTCCAGGTTTAGGAAAACAACTCACAGAGGAGGAACTGGAATGTGAGAACAACTTTACTTCGACCGTTCGGCGACAAGACTCAGGGAGGTTTGTTGTTTTACTATCATTCTCTAAATCTCTTGATTGTCTCGGTGATTCATATGCTATGTCAGAACGCCGGCTCATCAGTTTGGAGAAACGACTCATGCGGGATCCAAACATGCGTTTAGCCTATCATGATGTAATCTTGGACTATCTTGAGCAAGGTCACATGGGATTGGTCGGAAATCAGAATGATAAGAGTGGTTATTTTATACCTCATCACGCTGTAATCAAAACTCAGAGTCAGTCAATGCCTTTGTGTATCGTTTTTGATGCAGGCGCAAAAACTACTACTGGTGTGTCATTGAATGACATACTTCATGTCGGACCCTAGTTGCAAACTGATATTTTCGTTTTATTAGTTAATTTTCGTTTGTTTTCCATCGCCATTACTGCTGATATAAAGCAGATGTACAGACAGATTCTTGTCGATGGATCATGTCGAAAATTTCAGCGTTTGTTATGGAGATTTTCTTCGAATGATCCCATACAAATTTTTGAATTAAAAACTGTTGTCTTCGGTTGGAGTGAGTCACCATTTCTAGCTCTCAGAACTGTTCATCAACTAATTCAAGAGGAGGGAGAAAGTTTCCCTGATGTTAAAGCTCATCTTCCTGGGGCAATGTTCATGGACGATTTTGTGACAAGCACGTCTTCTTCAAGTGAAGAAAATCGACTTCAAGAAGTCAAGCCAAAGAATTGTTCAAGAGAGGGAGGTTTGAACTTACGAAATGGAGCTCCAACTCACATGAATTAATGATGAATTTCTCAGAAAATGAAAAATTGGCTGTGTCAAAAGATTTCGAGTTGGGGAATCTGTTAGCTGTCCTTGGTTTGAAATGGCAACCTGGTAGTGATTCATTCTGTTTTTCTGTGAATCCCAATCAGTCTGTTCATATTGGATTAGTTGCAGATCTATCAACAACTATGTTTTTATCAGCATTTCGCCGTTTCCTTTCTCGTCGAGGCCCTTGTAGGGTTATGTACTCTGACTGTGGCACAAATTTTGTCAGTGCCTATGAACAGTTACAAAAATAATCGCAGTTATTGAATTTGACCTCTCGCACTGACACCCGCTCATTTTTTGAACTTGACGCCTTTGAAAGCATTCCCTATGAGAGATTTAACTGATATTCCAGTAAATCATCTTACACGACATGAACTAATTGATCAGTTAGTGCAATCATTCTGGAACAGGTGGAGAGTGCAATATTTACATGAGTTACAAACACGGAAAAAATGGACTAAGTCGTCGCCCCCACTCACCATTGGTACTGTAGTAATTGTCGACCAGCCTAACTTACCACCGTTGCAGTGGCCTATTGGTATTGTGGACACACATAAGAGAAATTAATGGCTTAAAGGGGTTCAAAAAAACACTCAGGGAATTCCTTATTGTATTGTGTCTGTACAGGTTAGCAGACTTCATTGTTGAATAATGTTTGATTGATGTATGTTATTTGGGATCTGTTATGTTGAAATATGAGGGATGGTAGATATTAGATTAAACTTTGATGTGTCATATACTGCGGGATCGTTGCTCCCTTAATGCAGTTTAATAATTGTGACGAACAAGAAAAGTGAAGTAAAGTAAAGTAAAGAAGAGGTTTTCCCTGGAGCTGATGAACAAGTGCGAGTTGCTCTTGTGTGGTTAAAGAATAGTCATTTGAAAAGGCTGGTAACAAAATTGTTCCCGTTGTCAACACAATAACTTTGTTGTCATGGCTTTTGTTGTATATATATATATATATATATATATATATATATATATATATATATATATATATATATATATATATTGTCACGATGTATATCGTAACTAGAGAGAGGAATTGAGTTTAGGGCTCATTTATTTGACGCTCGATTATCTTTGATAGAATCAAAGGGGTCAATGTGCAAGCCAGCCGCTGGCCTACCGCTCAGCGGTGCTGCGCATCCACTCTCCCCTCCCTCTCGGTCACTGAGGGAGGCTCGAGAAAGGCTAGCAGGAGGCAGTCGAGTTCGGAAAGCCAGGGCGAGCGGTCAAGTGAGGTGAGAAGGAAGCAGCGTGCAGCTAGCAACATCACAGTACGTCTCGTACTAGAGTGAACTCCGAATCCTTCAGCAACCGGGAGTTGTGTTTGAGACTAAGGACGATTAGCCTCAACACTGTAAGCTCCATTGCTCAACATCCGTTTGGGCAAGTGCTGATCGACGTTTAACACGTATTTAGACGACAGGCTACCAGTTTCGTCCAACGGCAACACGTCAGGTTTTGGACGAAATCTGACTACACATTGGTACATCAACAGCGGTGCATCGAGGTGCAGGAGGGCCTTCAGGAAGGCTAGGGAAAGCCTTTCCAGCGACTCCGCGACCGATCCGGACCCCAGGAGAACACCCGGTGCTCGAGGACTTAGACTCCGCGTCTGCGGGAGAAGTCCAGCGAATGGGCCCCCGCAACGAGTCGATTCCATTCCGAATCGAAGGAGGACCTTTAGAAAGGCTAGGGAAAGCCTTTCCAGCGACTCCGCGACCGATCCGGACCCCAGGAGAACACCCGTTGCTCGAGGACTTAGACTCCGCATCTGCGGGAGAAGTCCAGCGAACGGGCCCCACAACGAGTCGATTCCATTCCGAATCGAAGGAGGACCTTTAGAAAGGCTAGGGAAAGCCTTTCCAGTGACTCCGCGACCGATCCGGACCCCAGGAGAACACCCGGTGCTCGAGGACTTAGACTCCGCGTCTGCGGGAGAAGTCCAGCGAACGGGCCCCCACAACGAGTCGATTCCATTCCGAATCAAAGGAGGACCTTTAGAAAGGCTAGGGAAAGCCTTTCCAGCGACTCCGCAACCGATCCGGACCCCAGGAGAACACCCAGTGCTCGAGGACTTAGACTCCGCGTCTGCAGGAGAAGTCCAGCGAACGGGCCCCGCAACGAGTCGATTCCATTCCGAATCGAAAGAGGACCTCAACTAAGGCCAGGGAAGGCCTTTGCGAGAACTCCGCAACCGATCCGGACCCCAGGAGGACACTTAGTGTCCGGCGACTAGGACTTAGGAAAGTCTGGAGCGCGAGCCGGCGCAACGTGCTGATTCCATTCCGAATCGAAAGAGGACCTTTAGAAAGGCTAGGGAAAGCCTTTGCTAGAGCTCCGCGACCGATCCGGACCCCAGGAGGACACCTGGTGCCCGGCGACTAGGACTTAGAAAAGTCTGGAGCGCGAGCCGCCGCAACATACTGATTCCACACGGAATCGAAAGAGGACCCCTAGAAAGGCTAGGGAAAGCCTTGCTAGAGCTCCGCGACCAATCCGGACCCCAGGAGGACACCTGGTGCCCGGCGACTAGGACTTAGAAGAGTCTGGAGCGCGAGCCGCCGCAACGTATTGATTCCATACGGAATCGAAAGAGGACCTCTAGAAAGGCTAAGGAAAGCCTTTGCTAGAGCCCCGAGATTAATCCGGACCCCAGAAAGACACCCGGTGCCTGAGGACTAAGACTTAGTCCCGACATGAAGATCTTTCTCACGGCTGACACCGCAACGTTTCTACTCCCTTCATTCCACGACCAACCCTGTTTGGCAGTGCGAAAGCACGGCCCCTCTTTCCTAAAAGAGAGAAACATTTCTCCAAAACACTTAAGACCCTGTTTCAACCCCTGACTCGAACGAGGGTGGTTGACGGACGCCCCACCAAGACTCTGGTCCCCTGCTGCGGCCCAGCCCAGTCGCCGACTGAGTTTAGCTGGCCCAGAGCGACACTGGGAACTCTAGTAGGGGAAGGTGTGGGCAAAAATCTACTCAGAAGATTGGCCCCCAACGTGGGGCCCAAGGCAGGAGGAGAAAAGCAGCAATGAGTGCAGAAGAGAAATGTAATCACGCCAGAGAAGACCAGGAGGCGCGAGAGGATAGCAGCGATCCAGGAGTGTCCTGGATTTACAAACTCCACCGGAATGAAGCAGTGGATCCAGCAGCATCAGCAGGGCTACCTACAACAGGTACAATGGCGGAGCTAAGGGAGGTTCTTGTGGACCATCACAGGAAGACGGCGGAGGAAGCCAGCAACCCAAACCAGGCTAGCAATGGAGCTAGCACAAGCTACCACGAGGCGGAAGGAGCAACATCTCTATGGCCTCCTGTGGAGGAGGATCATCAAGAGTCTTCTAGCCTCGGAAAGCTGCCCGAGGAGGCATCACCAGCTTCCGATGGTGAATCATGCCATTCATGGGTGTATCGATTGCTGAGCAGAGACGCCGTCGAATTGCTCCTAGACTCGGTGCCCACAGACAGCACCTGTTCCGAGTTGCGGAGAGCGTTAACGGAGCAGCGGCAGCGATGCCTCACGATGCTACCGCTGCCTTCAGCTGAAGAGACTGTGATACAACCAGCACCACCGAGGTCAATGTCGGCGCATGTAAACGCTGGCCCACTGTATCATGCGAGACCTGCATTAGTGAGACCAGAGGCGTCGTCGGCTCACCAGTACAGGCCACGACAGGCACCGCACTCACTGATCCGAGCTGCAACCCATTATACACCATTTATGGACCCAGGGACGGTGTGCGATAAGGTGCGAGGATGGAGGTTGTCATATGATGTTAACGGAGACGCTCCTAGCTTTCTAGAGCGTCTCGAGGAGTTGCAACAAGCCTACGGGCTGACAGGGGAGCAGTTGTTCCCGGCGCTACCAGAAATGCTAGCAGGAAGTTGTTCCTTATGGATGCGGAACCGAAGAGGGTTCTGGCATCATTTGAACGATTTTGTAAGGGACTTTCGGTCTCGTTATTATCCAGCAGCCTACGAGGAAGACCTGGATGCTCAAATCCTGGGTCGACGGCAGCGTGAAGGCGAGGCTATCGACGACTACGTAGAAGAACTTTAGACTCTCATGAGGAGAAGAGGAGATTTTTCAATCAACCACCAGCTTCAGAGGCTATACAAGAATCTTCTACCCCGGTACAAGCTGTACATCAGGGAAGCCAAAGTCTATTCGGTGGACGATCTACTCAGGCTGGCCAGGCAGTATGAGAGGATAAAATTGGAGGAGAAAAGTGCTCAGCAGAGGCAGAGGGCTGTGAAACAGGAAGAGGTTCGTAAACCTGTGAAAATGCGCCCCGAGCCGGAGCCTACAACATCGCAACGGCGAGTGGAGTCGACTCCAGTAGGACCTACCTGCTGGCATTGCAAGAAAGCAGGTCACTGGAGGTCGGAATGCCCTGAGATTTCTCTCTGCGCGGGCTGTAGGAAACCTCGTCCCAGTTGCACCTGTGAGAAGGATCGGAAGAGGGTGACAGACAAAGCCGCAGTGGTGAGAACTAGGAACCAACTTCAACTGGAACCGGAGTCGCAGTTCGACAACAGACTGTATACAGCAGTCGAGGTAGCTGGCCACCAGTATCAAGCTCTACTCGATACAGGAGCTGAGTCCAACTACTTAAGCTTGGCAACGTTTGTGAGCTCAGAGGCAGCTGGATGTGCAAGGAGAACTCCGACGGGGAGTTCCATTCTGACGAATGGAATCGCGGCGCGGCTGTATGGGAAGGTGGAGATCAACCTGAAAGTCGGCCGAGAAATTCTTCCCACAGTGATGACGATCATGGAAGGATTATCTCCCGAATTTTTATTCGGCATGCAGTTCCTGCAGGAGCACAGGGTGAAAATCGACACCCGCACACACACGGCGGAGTGGGAGCCTCAACCCAGGGAGAGGAGTGCTACACTCGCCCAGAAAACTGCGAAGGCCAGAGGGAGAGAGGTGAAGTCCGGTGCAGCTGCAGTAGAGGGACAAGGAAGGTGTCCGCAGCCTCAGGAGACATGCGTCTTCATGCTAGTATGTGTCCGAGTTCTGGCTTAATGCACTGGTCGACACCGGGGCCGAGTCGTCCTATGTCTCTGGAGAGGCAGCAAGACGACTGAAGAAGTCTGGCAATTGCCAGGTTAAACCGATTAGTCATCAACCAGTCTTGGTGACTGGAGAAAAGCTTCCCGTAGTGGAGGAGCTGAAGCTGACTGCCAAAGTGTGTAGTAGACAAGTCTACTGGAGAGTGGCAGTGATCAACGAGTTAGAATCCGAAATGATTTTGGGATTAAGTCATTTAAGAGCGATTCAAGCAAAACTTGATTTGAGGCAGAGGAGGATGATATAACCTCCGGCTTTAGTGGGACAGGTGGCAGCAGTCGCTTCAGAAAAGGAGGAGTTCGAGAAATTCCTGGAGACGGAGCTGAGAAAATTCAGAGATGTGCCAGGTGCGACTCACCTCCTGGTTCATAAAATCAGGCTGAAGGAAGAAGCTGAACCATTCCGACAACGTCCGTATCCTCGCAACCCACTTATGCAAGCGGTGATCAACGAGGAGGTGGACAGTATGCTCGATCAGCGGGTCATCGAGCTGAGCAGTAGCCCATGGAGTTCACCAATAGTCTTGGTGAAGAAGGCTAATGGAAAGATGCGGTTTTGCATCGATTTCCGGCAGATTAATGCACTCACGGAACGAGATGCATATCCTTTGCCGAATATGACAGGCATTTTGGATAGATTGAGGAATGCCAAGTACATTTCTTCAATCGACTTGAAGAGCGGATACTGGCAAGTACCATTGAAGGAGCAGAGTAAGCAGCTTACAGCGTTTACGGTTCCTGGAAGAGGGCTATTCCAGTTCCGGATGATGCCCTTTGGTCTACACTCGGCTGGAGCTACATTTCAGCGTCTCCTAGACCAAGTAATTGGGCCGGAATTGAAGCCCTGTGCTTTCACTTACCTAGACGACGTCATCGTGCTAGGAGAAACGATGGAGGCTCACATGCTAAAGCTAGCTAGAGTGTTCAGTAGGGAAGCTGGCTTGATAATCAATCAAGAGAAATGCCAGTTCTTGAAGCGAGAGCTACGCTACCTGGGACACATAGTGACGGAGCAAGGACTCAGGACTGATCCTGAGACGGTGAGAGCGGTAAATGAGTTCCCAACTCCGCAGCGGCTCAGGATGCTCCGGAGTTTTCTGGGGTTAGCGTCCTGGTATAGGAGGTTTGTCCCGAATCTTTCGGACCTTGCAACCCCTCTTCACCGGTTGCTGAAGGTAGGAGTGAAGTGGCACTGGGGACCAGAAGAGGAGAGAGCTCTCTAGGAGATAAAGGGGGCTCTCACTAGATCTCCAGTGCTCACATATCCTCACTTTGAACTACGGTTCACGCTCCAGACAGATACTCTAAGTATGGACTAGGGTCTGTGCTTACTCAGGAGGTCGATGGAGAGGAGAAGGTCATCGCCTATGCAAGCAGAGGGCTCAAGGGGGCCGAGCTGAGGTATTCTACCACCGAAAAGGAGTGCCTGGCTGTGATTTTCGCCCTGAGAAAATTCAAGCCATATATAGAGGGGTATGAGACTACAGTGATTACAGATCACCAGGCTCTAAAGTCGCTTAGAGCTATCCCTAACCCGAGTAGATGAATTCTAAGACTTCTGGGAAGCTTTTTTGCTTGAAATCCCCTCCCCCCTCTCAGCCCTCGACCATCCCGCCACCCCTTCCCACCACTCGGAGGGTGGGGGGGGTGTTCTAAAAATAGATTTCCCCTCTCTCCCACTCTCTCTCTCTCCTTCTCCTTCTCCTTCTCTAATATAATCTAATCTTCCCCTCCCCCAGTGAGGACGAGGGGGATGAAGAAGGAGAGAGTGATCTCTCTCTCTCTCTCTCAGTGAGGGAAAAAATAATTTCCCTGTGAGGGGAGTGAGGGAAAAAATAATTTCCCTTTGAGGAAAAAATTCTCTACTGACAGATTAAAGTGAATCCATATTTCTACATCTATACTGTCAAATTAAAGTGAATCCATATTTCTACATCTATACTGTCAAATTAAAGTGAATGCATATTTCTACATCTAATGCTATACTGACAGATTGAAGTGAATGCTAGATGAGGGGAAAAAATAATTTCCCTTTGAGGGGAAAATTCTCTACTGACAGATAAAAGTGAATCCATTCTCAAATTCTCTACTGTCAAATTAAAGTGAATCCATATTACTACATCTATACTGTCAAATTAAAGTGAATCCATATTTCTACATCTATACTGTCAAATTAAAGTGAATGCATATTTCTACATCTAATGCTTAATAATAATAATGGTTTGCTTTCCACCTGACAGTTAAGAAAACTCAATCAATTTATATTGAATTTTCATGTGCTGTACAAACCGCAGGCGTTATTGTTTAAGTGTTTCTCCGAGAATATCTATAGTAAATTTGGAATGAGCTAGCATATCCAAAAATAGGTATAGATATCCTCAGACCTATTTCACTTGGGGGTCATACTCAAGCTCTATTGATGTCTGACATATCTCAACAGGAAGAGGTCAATGATCTAAGTTGTTCTTTTACATATTTTATCTGCAATGTCATACAAGCATTTCCAAAGTTCGTCGGAATTTGTAACAAGAGTTGACAAATCATTTGCACTACAATAATGTAGTGCACCGCTGTCTAGAATATCGAGCAATTCGAAAATCTCAGATAAAATTGGGAAGTGACATTTTCTGTTTTTGTTAACGGTAAATCGACATCTTGGAATCCTGTTGAAAATTTAATATTCTTTGCAATTGAATCAAATTCATTAAATGAAATTGACATCAAGAGGTGAGTTAATTTTTTGAATTTTGCAAAGCTAAAACACTGCATGTCCTTGATTGCTATGAACTATAATTGATAAGGCACGAGGTGCACTTAGCTGTAACAGATGTCTGTGAGGCAGGCGTATCTCGCTTCTAAAGAAAAAAATTAATTGCAGCTCGCATGCTAACAGCAAAATGAGGTGGGCGTATCTCGCTTCTAAAAAAATGAATTGCAGCTCGCGTGCTAACAGCAAAATGAGGTGGGCATAACTTTTTCGATATGTGCTTGCTCAATCAAGTCTAGACTGAAACTAAACCAAAATGCACAAGGAAATATCTGAATGAAAAATTTGTTTTCAATATAGAAAAAGTTTATTTACACATTTCACTACAACAATACATAACTTCATCTTCAATTCTAATTAGCTTATCTATAGACAAATTATGAGGACGATAATAACATAGATAGTCTCTTATGTCATTTAAATTAACCGTGCTTAGAAAAATGTCTTTCAATTTTAAAAAATCACAAGATGATTTCTTAATAGAAATTTCGCATTCATCATACCAATCAATACAGTTTTTTAACCTCACTTCCAACTCATTGTCGGCAGCTAACCACTTTGTCGGATCCATGTTGTTGAGCGAATGAAGAAAACTATGTGTAGGCAGGTACTATTATAGAGTAATTAAGCGGCCTTTCTTCATTAATTGAAGACAGACAACATGTATGTGCTTTATGCAGTCTCAATGCATGCATGCAATAAACACACTGAATCTCTTTTCCATTGTAGAAGAATCCATAACGAGCAAAGTTTCTTTTCTGTGAATTCGTGTACATCGGCGCCATTTTCATACTTTGCATTCGATTGTTTTCGCACAAGAAATTATTTGTTTGATACATATTTTTAAACAACAAAGAATTATAATGTTGTGCAGAGAACAAAGAACACCGCCCATCTGGTCTATTTTTATGAATGTTACACACAGCATAACACCATTAACTAGTGAAAAAGCTGAAATCGGGTTTTGGAAAATCCTCAGGTATACATTGAACGTTAGTATGTAATCTTCTTAAAAACATTGCTTTCTCAGTTCCTTTTGTGAAAATTTTCTCATAACCTACAAGGTAATCACGTATTAATGAGTCACTGTATTCTAAATCTCCATCTTCCCATTTTATTTTATGATAGTGACGTCCTAACCATGTTACATCGTTATACAATTTTGCACTCAATTCTGTCTTTGCGAATGGTGATTTGAATTAGAATACAATATAATTATTAAACTGATCAATTATGGCAAGTTCTTTCACAATAATTTGATTACAATCTTGTTTAAACCAGTGAAGATCAACTGTAGCAATTTTTGCACTCGCTTCCTTGTCCACTTCTTTCTCTTCGGCAGTGGGCTCATTGAATCCTCTGTCTTTCCCCTCCTTTTCTCGTCTCTCCTCCTCCACCTGCAGCGGCTATGAAGTACTGCACCTTCCTTCATAATAGAAACTATCAGAATCAAGATCGCACTGAATACCAATAGAGTGAGTTTGTGGCTTGTGCAAAATATCAGAACACAAAGAATAGGACATGTTGTCTGTTCAAAGGTGAAACTGATAATGAACCAAATTTGTCAGAGTGCACACCTTATATAGCCGGTGCGCAAATTACTGAACTTCTTTCACCATGCTCGTCAGAGGTGTGTACTCCATCACACGATTGCTAATTAAAACACAATAGGCAGAAGTATTTGCAGGTACCGAACTATTAAATTCCATTTCAATACGAACATCTGTCGATGATTTCAAATGACTTGCTTGGTGTGAACAATCTACAACAATCAGCGGTGTTGATTCACAAAACGTTTTAAAGTCAATTTCTGTTCCAAGTTCGCTATTGATTGAATGATTATAATACGAGGGCGCAAAATCCAGGAACATGCAGTATAATACCTCCTTTTTACCTAGCAGATTTTTTTCATATGGATAATACTCGCTGTTCAAATATACTTTAACATTGTAAATACCGCAGCTATCGAAATTAGATATTGATTTTCTAATTTTATTCTCACGATCAGTTTGAAATGCAATTATAACGTATTTTGGACCATCAAAACTCGATTTGGTGCGAACTGCCCAAGAATGGTTAAGTGAATTTTGCAAATTTGGTAATTCACAAATTTCCCAATGTCAGAAACCTAATTCCAGTGGAGTGTCAGCATCGAGCAGTCTCAAAAATTTCAGTCTTACATGATCTTCTAAAGTTATGTAGGGCATTCTCCATTGCAGTTTTGTTATTTTCACACTAACGTTTCTTCCACTTGCCGACTCAACACAATTTAGATCTGTCGGCGACCTCAATAAGACGAGTTCCTGTTTCAAATTTAAAATTATTCTTTGAAAATCTTCAAAAAACGGGAGGATTAATTTGAGCGGTACACAGAAAGTGAATTTATTATCCGTTAGCTCATATCCTGCTCTGTCAAAACCAGCCAAGTGATATGTGTTTTTATCGAGCGTATTCTTCACTAGAATAGCTTTAATTGTGGATGTTAATCCAATCAATCTTGATTTAGAAATTTGCTGACCTGCTAATTCATATCGTATTTCATCAAAAAGGTTGCCGATTACTGCTTAATTTATAGTCTGCTGCAACTGGTGCATCGGCTGGGTCTGTTCCCGGTTTTGTACAGTTAACTGTTCCCTCAATAAATATGAATGATTTGCAAGGTAAAGAATAGACATCTAAAGAATTTATGCCAATACGCGCCTCGTCAGAGTTTTTTATTTCCTGTCCCGAATAAACTGTATGAGTATGGAACTGAAATTTGGTAATATCATAATAAAACTGGAGGTCTGTCTCCACATCCAGAATTTCACTAATTGCTGCACCGTACATGACGCCAATCAACTATAAAACCCAACTTTTCTAATATTCTCACGCTTTTAGCCGACAAAGCACGTTTGTCTTTAGGTGTTGACGCTCTCACGTTTGTCTCTCTAATGACATCACGTGTACACGTCTTATTTGAACGTGGATTGAAAACAAGATAACCCATTACTTTTCATGTATGTGTAACCTAATTGTAATTGTATCTCCACGGAAATCAATAAACGATCCGTTCTGGTCCGTTACCTTTACATTAATAGTTTGAATTCGATGCGTATTCAAAGGTACATGAATAATTGGAGAGGGTACTTCATTTATTAAATAGCCGCTAGGAACCTTTGGTAAAAATTCGTAAATTATATGTTTTTGTTTTCCATCAGAGTAACTACCACATGCTAAATTACACTCAACTACAATACTACCAATGCTTGTTATGTTAACCAAATGCTGAGAATAATGCCATTTATTTGGCTGCAAAACAACATTATCATAACCAAGTATCTTAGCAATCGAATCAGAACGTGTTAAATCAATAGGCTTATCAGAATGAATTTCAATCTTCATAGTATTTGCGTTTGCACGTATAATAAGTTTATTCTTCTTCTCATCAATATTCAATTTTTCTTTAGAGATTTCATAATATCTTCAAGTTCATATGCACCCGTATCCAACTCGATTGATCTATCGCCATATTTGAAGCTGGAATTTGTTCCTTTGTTAATGTTTGCAATACTATTGTAACTACAAAAATTAATCAATCCAATTTCACATTCACAATTTTTATCCAATTCTATAATTTCTTGTAAATGTTCATAGAAGTTACTTGTGTTAGATCTTAATGTAATAACAACCATCTTGTGTGTGTGTGTGTGTGTGTGTGCGTTCAGCACAAACACTCAATTCCAACTGATTTGCAAGAAACAATAATGTGAGATGACCACAAAAATCACTATTTAATGGTTGCATGTGCTCTACATTATAAAATATATTTACTCCATTTTCTTTTTTCCAATATTTGTCCAATTCGTATGGCGGTTGTAAATTTCCAATTGGATCAAAATACCAAACATTAGAGCCAACTTTCTTATATGCTACCCAATGTGTCCCATCCTTGCTTTCCCTTGCTAAATTCACAATGGCATTCTCGTTTTTTAGAATTTTTTTGGGTAATGCATCTAGTATATATATACCTCTTAGCTGAATCTGTAATAATTTCGACCAATCAATCAAATCATAATTACTCAATTCTCCTTCAATATTCATGTCTTTCACTTCTTCCTACTCTTCTTTGTCTTCTTCCTACTCTTCTTTGTTGTTGTTCTTCGTTTCTCAACTTGGGGGAATAAACTCACTCAATATGATGATGGGGGTGGGGGTGGAATTAAAATTCTGCCCCCACTAATACTAGGAAAAGGCTTTAAAAAATACCCTTTTCCTGCAATATGCTTTTCCAACTGAGCTATAGCTTTGCGCCTAATATCATTACTATACCTTCCCCCCTCATTCTTCTTCTTCTTTCTCAAAGAACCACCAAAGTAATTTTTAGCTTTCATCACGTTTGTAACTAGGTAGCTGAGTACTCTCTCTGCAAGAGGAGTTTTCAGATTTTTAAAAATCTCCCACGCCGCGTTCGCTAGTGCTCTGTCAGCTTTCGATCGATTTGCATTATCACTATTTTGTGAATATGCTATATCGTGTGCCTTACAAGCCTGGTCAAGTTTGTTAATTCCCGGGTCACCTCTTGCTAATCGCTTTTCAAGTTTGGTGCCAGGGCCACAATACTGGTAGTCAGGGGCTATTGGGATCTCCACAGGTGTAATATCGATCAATTTATTTAAAATAGTTGAAGTAATACCTGTAGCAGCACCCGCCGCCCCCTTAAGTACTCTGGCAGCAGAGCTTAAGATACCTCTGCCTCGTTTCCTTTCAGAAAGGCGTCCATGGCTCTCCGCGAGTTGGAAGAGGGGTTGCCATATCTGATATGTGACGTGAGAGAGGCGTCCAACCAGCACAGGCGGCGAATTGTGCTCAAAATCCGGGTACCCGGACTACGTACAACAGATGTTTATCTTCCAGAAAGATTTAGCCAGATTTTGAGCACAAAAGACATTGAAAATTTTAAATTAAAGTGCAAAACCTTATCTCTGTTTGTAAAGCATGTTAATGCTTTTATGACTGACATAAAAATTGTTAAATGCTAAATTAGCATTTAGCATTTTTTATGTCACTGACCATCTAGCATTAACATGCTTTACATGTTAATATGTATGTGTCAGTAGTGTTCAATAAATAGTTTTTTGTTATTCTATAAAAATTGTTCTCAATTCTCACCTGTTATACACAGTTCACTAGAAGTAGTAGTAAAACACGTACACAACCAGACGTTCAGTCACCACTATGCAC
>NW_024090310.1:0-67715 GCF_014356525.2 Nilaparvata lugens
GATAAACATAACCTATTTTTTGAAGACTTCTATATATTCTGAAATTAGATAATAGCAGATATTCAGCCCAGGAGGTTTTCTAGTTAATATGAATGGTAATATAAGAAATATTACAGTTATAATAATTTTATTAGCAACCATTCTAATTTATCATCTTGAAATTGTCCTAGATAAATTGACAAATAAAAGGAATGTATAAATAAACAAATAAAAACAGAAGTTATTTTTTAATTTAAAAATGATTTTTGTATTTTGAATTGTAAATTGAGTGTGTAATTGATGAATTTTAAGTGCAAATAACCTAGCTACATTTGGACTGTTGTATAAATTAGAATTGGAACCGTTTTGGGCTTATAAGCCTGTGGTACTTTTCTGTAAGTTGTGTGATTCTGATTAAATAAATAATGCTTATTATAATATACTGATTTTATATTTCCTGAATGAAGGGTATCTTGGACTATGCTATTATGGTAACTCCTAAATCTAAGAGGATAATTGAGCGTTTCCTTACTACTTTGTTCAATTACAAAAACGCCATCAACGATTTGATGGTTGAAGTGCTCTTCAATACTTGGAATGTTGTTCATGTCCAAATAGTCTTCTATAAAAATCCCTGCATTTCCTCAGTATTCATAATTGATTCTGACGGCTCACCCCCATCACAGGATATGAATCTTTGACCTGAAAAATGTAATATATTTAATAAATATTATAATATAATTATACAAATGAAGGGCACAGGGGGTAAACGAACAATATTCTCAGCTTAGATTGATTGATTGATTGAGTACTTTATTTATGTAGATTACAATATATACTGGCTTATACACTTATATACAATAGCTCACAATACAGCAAAGTTATAGATGAATTTACATAATATAACTAAGAAAATAACTATTGAACTGTATATGATATGAAAAAGCAATTTGTAATATAATAACTATAGATAATAATCATATTGTTATGCATCTACAAAATTGGCGGAGCTTTGGACATATCAATGTTCATTCTTTGAAGAATATTACAAATATCCTCCCCACAACTCTCTACCAAAACGTTAATTTCGTTATTTAAACTAAGGATTTATTTATTAATGGAATATTGTAAAAGTTTTAATCAATATGAATATTGAAGAGAAAAAAAACAGAAAATTGATAAAGTAAATGATTATATAGGTAGATAAGATCAAATATTGATTAATAAATGAAGTAGGCTGAAAGTAGATCAGGTTATCAATTTCAGTAATATACAGCAGTATGCAGTGGATAATTGAAATAACATGAGTTATATAATATATATAATATATATATATATATATAGTATATATTATATACATTCGTTTCTATAACATGATTTAAAGGTTTATATTGGTGGAATGGGTGAGGGATGGTTGTCATGTGATCGTTCTAGGGCCGGACAGTTTCATCATTCATTTGTTCCAAAATATGTTTTTTTAAAGTCAGGTTGAAGCTCGCTCGGCTCTCGATAGACCTGATAGAAACAGGAAGTGTATTCCATGCACGACAGGCACTGACTAAGAAGGATTTTGTGAAAATAGTAGTTCGATGATTGGGTATCCTTAAAGTACTTTCTCCGGTTCTAGTTGTGAAGCATCTATCCTCCTACCTTCAGAGACAATTTGAAATCATCTTTAAAATAGTTCGAATACCGTATTTCAAGATATCTCTAACAAGCTTGACTATTCGCAAAAGCCTCTGATCGGGAAGCTTCAATGTTGAACTAGCAATGTGGGCTGGGGTGATATGATCATGGCGTTGGAGAGAGTAGACGAAACGTAGACAATAATTTTGGCAACGCTGTAGTTTATCATTCAGAGTGACTTGCATATCATTAAGAACAGAATTACAATACATTAAATGTGGGAAGATGAGAGATTCTCCTTAGAAGGAGAATGAGAAGGAGAAAAAGAAGAAGAAGAAAAATTTTTGTGATGTTTATCGTTTTTCCCCTGTGCCCTTCAAATACAATTCTACTTTTCAGCTGAATAAATGTCAAGTGACCTGGATGACTCAGGTCTGGAGTTTTCAGGTAGCACCTAATTAGGGCCTTTGACATGACTGCGTTTAGGCAGCCGGAACCGACGGCTTGTCATGTCCATCCAAAACACAGGAGTTTCTATAATTTTGATAACTATTTTTGTTATATATTTTCTATTTTAATGAATTTTCACTCTTTACCAGCTTAGGCTAGGCACACACCAGTTAGTCAAGACAAGACAATACATGATCAGACACAATACTTCACATAGTTGCTTATGAAGACATGTCTAATTGCAATGACTAATCAGTGTGAGTTGCATCATAAGCATCTATGTGAAGTATTGTGACTAAACGTGTCTGATCATGTCTTGTCTTGTCTTGACTAACTGGTGTGCGCCTGGCCTTAGATTCATTCATATTGATTGGCAAATTTAAATAAATGATGCATCAAAGCAGGCAATATATCGATATTGATGAAAAAGACAATCATCGTTCAAACCGTAGGTTGTAGCTTCATAATCTGGCATCGAAATCACTCTTTTAACAGCTGTAAAATGGACAGTTAAGTTTACCTTTTTTCTTTTTCTTTCCACAGACTTCTCTCTTTTGAGAGAATGATCCATTATGTCCTGCAACATAGGAAAATTCAACACACAATTATTTCCATCTCATGTCAAACATGATTTTCAAATTATCTCCTAATTTTTGATCTTTCAAAAAACAGGAATCAGGTAAGGTTTTTCTGGTAAGAGGGCTTCTCTGATTGGTTCTCGTGGCATTTAATCAGAAATAAAAGTTAACAGACGTTTGTGCAGCCGGTAGCTTCTCCTTGCATCCTGTTCCCCTGTTCTTTAGGACGAAGCCACACGAGCGATTTTTCAGGCGTTTTCTAACGAGTCAACAGGCCGGAAACTTCCCGATTGGCTGATTAGTTTGGCGTTCGGGGAATAATCAGCCAATCGGAAAGCTTCCTGCCCTGCGACTTGTCTGGAAACGCCTGAAAAGAACGTGTTGTGTGGCTTGGCCCTTTTAATTATAGAGTACCGGATTAAACTCACTTTCTCTTCTCACCTCATCCATCCACAACCTTACTGCTAAAAATCTGGTGAGGCGCACTCACACTACTTTCCTTGCCGTTATGAAAATTGATCACCTGACGCTAGTGTTCACGCGCATAAGAGTCTTCTATTCAGAGATCTGAGACAGCTGGTGACAGGACAATAATAACGCTGCAGACACACGATGTCTGCTATCTCTTCATAGTGAATGATTTAATAGAATCAACAGTTGCCAACAGTTTGCAATTGAATAATCACATTTTCTCGAATTTCGAGCTTATTTTAAATTTTAGGTGAAAATGTTACTGAACTAATTATTACTGAATTAATGTAGAGATTTTCATGCTCAATCTCTACCACTTGGAATTGTTTGTTTAAATTGTAACTGAAGCCTGATAATTAGGAATCTAAAATCAAACATTGCATAGATGGTGCGGAGCTCCTGGAATTTTTACAGATATGGGACTTGTGGCAGTTGATAGAACTTATCAATGACTATTTTAGGTATAAATTTGATAAAAATCGTTGGAGCCGTTTTCGAGAAAATTACATTTGATCGAAATTGTTCGTGTCGGATCCTTATAGGGCAAGGACCTAAAGTTCACAATTTCAAGTCATTCCGTTAATTGGGAGATGAGATATCGTTTACACAGACCACATACAAGCATAAGTAGATATCCCATGGTATAGGGCGTTTATGTCGCAACTTTTACTGTTATCTCAGGCCTATAGTCCACGTAGTTCTTTCCCGAGAAGCTTGATGACGCTGGTATCTTTTCATATTGTGCCGTTCATACACTCTTACCCGGTCAAAACATTAAAAATCGAAAATAATCTTACAGTAATCAGCTTGAGATAACAGTGAAAGTTGCGACATAAACGCCCTATACCATGGGATATCTACTTACGTCTATTGTTTCTCTATGTTTCATGTTGATAGACTATTTTTATGTTAACTATCAGTTTTTATGTAAACTATTTAAACTAGTTTTTTGTAAACTATTCAAACTAGTTTTTAGTAAGTAAACTTTTTAAACTTTGGCGATGTCTCAACTTTAGTTGCAAGACTATTTTTATTTAACTCTTTAAACTATTTTTTATAAACTTTTCTTTCAACTATTTTTTATTTTTATGTAACCTTACCTTGGTGAATTCGCAACTATTTTTTATGTTGCGGACGAGTTTTTTGGTTATCATGGAAGCCAGAGCCATGTCTTCCTTAGCAATAGCTTCTTCCCTGATGTCTTCTAGAATCTGCTTCATTGCAACTCCTTCTTTCAGCTTGCCTGGAAAAGAGAGCTCTACTAGTTTCAACTAGCATTCAACTGATATTCAACTAGTTTTTCAACTAGCATTCAACTAGTATTCAACTAGTTTTTCAACTAGAATTATATTGTTAATTACAATAACATTAATGTCAATTAAATGGTGTAATTGTATTCACGATCATATTCACAATTTAAGGCATTTGATGAGTAATGATGTTTGAGTTGTTGAGAAGATTTCCTAAAGGTCTAAGGCCCGCCCGGTTGCACAAAAGCGATTAAGTGATTAATTTCACTAGAACCAATCATAGAAGGCATTTTTGATAAGATGATTAAAAAGCCGGTTAAATTTTAACCGTGATTAATTTCACGAGAACCAATCAAAGAAGGCATATTTGATAAGATGCCTTATCTGATTAGTTCTCGTGGTTAAATCACGGTTAAAATTTAACCGGCTTTTGTGCAACCGGCACTATAGTCTGTCCAAACTGCCATGAGCCCTGAAAGATTAAGCCGACCCTCGCTCTCCCACGCGCAGGCACACACGCCATTGATATACTATGTATACTACGTAGTATTAATACAGGTAGGCAGACCGTCCCTTTACTCACACACACAAAAGAAGACTGCGCTTGTGTGTGTGAGTAGTAGGAGGGTCGGCCTAATTCAAAATTCAAATTTATTTCCACAAAGTAGGTACAAACATTTAACTATGAAACACAAATGCACAATTCACAACAATCAATTCAAATAAATAACATTCCTTACTAAAAAATAATAAATTGAACAATACTAGCATTAATACTAATTCTATTCCTAACTAGTAAGAGTTATAATGCACAATCAAACTGATTGAGGATTATCATTACATAACTATCCAATACTTCAAATAGCATAAGCTTGGTGGAAATCTACTGGCATAAGTGAGAACTTGTACGCCAGTAGGAGTAGCGCCCCAATACTAAGAGAGGAAAAAAATTAATAAAGAAAAAAATAAAATAAATGCTTCACTCGAGGATTTATAAACATACGCAATTCTAATCATACGGATCCTTCAACAATATGTGAAAAAAATATTTTGCAAGAGACCTTCAAAATGGAAGCTATATTATTTTGATATCAAAATAATATTCTTGGATGATCCAGTTTTCTATTTTCAATGTAATATACTTCGTTATTATTTGTTGGTTTATAAGATTGTTTGGGATAATATTTATTATTCTTGGTGCAATATAAATCAGTTGTTTTGGAAATAAAGTAAGTTAAAATCCTTCAGAGCTCATACCTGTTTGGACAGAGTATAAGAAAATTTAACAGCTTTAACACTGTGATGTCAACAATCTAAAACTCGGGAACCCAGAATTTGTGAATCTGGAATACATATCCATAAATTGTGGAAATTCAAAATTCAGGTAGTTGAAGTTTCCAATTCAAAATTGGTTTGTATTCAATTCAAAGTGTAATTTTGGAATGATTAATGACCCTGAATTTGTAGCTTATAATGAGGGCCACGTTATAATGGCAGAATTTTATTAAAATTAACAACTACATTTTTATTTGTCTAGACTCTAAAGTGAGTTCCACGATATAATGGCTGTGAAGGAAGATACGAGATTTGTCTAGACTCTAAAGTGAGTTCCACGATATAATGACTCTGAAGAAAGATAAGAGAACAACGCTACCGATTCTCCGCCTTCTACGGTGGGTACCTTACAGCGGTATATCTGAAGTAATATTAATTGCTCATTCTTTTTTAAAATGATCTCTTATATTTTATTTGTGAAGAAAAAATGTTTTTCAATGATTAAATAATCAATTTTGATAATTGAGATTGAATATTCTGTTGAATAATAATTATATTTCTACATTGTTCAAAAATCGATCTGGCAACGTTACGGAGGATAATGAGAATACTAGTAGTTCTGTGAACAGTAGACCTCACGCAGTTGTTCTCATCCACAAGTATCTGATGTCACCTGTTTGAAATGTTAACAAACTAAGTTCACGTTCGAATTTGTATTCCATAATATGATAATTCATCCAGTTCCGTAATAATCTTTCCATCGGAAGAAAATTATTTTTTTACAATCAAAAATATTATAATTGACCGAGCGAAGTGAGGTCTAAGATTCAAGTCGACGGTTTGGCATTTCTCTTAATGTTTAATCTATAATTATATATAAAAGCGAAATGGCACTCACTCACTGACTGACTGACTCACTCACTCACTCGCAGAACTAAAAATCTACGGGACCAAAAACGTTCAAATTTGGTAGGTATGTTCAGTTGGCCCTTTAGAGGCGCACTAAGAAATCTTTTGGCGATATTTTAACCCTAAGGGTGGTTTTAAAGGGTTTAAAGTTCTTTTAGCATGTTGATTTTGTTAGGTTGGCACCAAGTTGAAGATTGGAATGCATTTATCCAGGACTTCCTAAATACCAATTTATCCAATTAGCCAGAATTAGCGTATTCTCAGCTTTTCTGCGTTTCCTCACCTTTTTTAATAATTGATGGAAATATATTTAAAAAAATTCAGTAAGCTACACAGGTTTAGCTGAGGTGGAAGAATTTTGTTCGCCAAAGATACGCCGATATAGTAACAGGTGTTTTTCGAGATCAAATTGACATAATAAGTTCAAATTCGGTACAGAGGTTCCGCTGAGATCTACATGCAGGCGAGCGAAGCGAGCCCGCTGATCTCATTTTTGGACAATCCAGTCGGGGGTCCAGAATTCGGTACAGAGGTTCCGCTGAGGTCTACATGCAGGCGAGCGAAGCGTGCCCGCTGATCTCATTTTTGGACGATCCAGTCGGGGGTCTAGACGGATATGGCGAGCGAAGCGAGCCTGACGGCTAGTGTTTAAATATTTGAATGTTCAAATGTTGCGCATTTACGGCGAAACGCGGTAATAGATTTTCATGAAATTTGACAGGTATGTTCCTTTTTTAATTGCGCATCGACGTATATACAAGTTTTTTTTTGGAAATTTTGCATTTCAAGGATAATATAAAAGGAAAAAGGAGCCTCCTTCATACGCCAAGATTAGATTAAAAATCAGACTATAGAATTATTCATCATAAATCAGCTGACAAGTGATTACACAGATGTGTGGAGAAGCCAGTCTATTGCTGTATTTCCATAAGGTCTGTAGTTTCAATCAGGTACTTGTGGATGAGAATTCTGCGTGAGGTCTACTGTTCACAGAACTACTAGTTCATCATCTATTAAATGAGTTTTTTCAAATGTGAGAATATTGATACTGATGGGCACGCATAATTGACCGAGCAAAGTGAGGTCTAAGATTCAAGTCGACGGTTTTTCATATCTCTTTATGTTTACATTATGTTGCGCATTTACAGCGAAACGCAGCAATAGATTTTCATAAAATTTGACAGGTATGTTCCTTTTTGAATTTCGCGTCGACGTATAGATAAGATTTTTTTAATTTTGCATTTCAAGGATAATACAAAAAGAAAAGGAATTTCCTTCGAACACCAAAATTACCGTAAACATCAGACTATAGAATTATGAATCATAAATCAGCTGTCTAGTGGACTATAATTCTACTCGTTCAAAATCATCAAACATCTTGAAAATATTTCTTTCCATCAACGTTATAACAGCGCTCACACTCACATTCCGGGACGACACGCCACGGTACGATAGGACAGAAAGCTCTATGTCTATTTAGGATTTTTTCTAGACAATTTAAATTGTTAAATTATTTATTAATTTTTGAGAAAACATAAGAACAGGTCAATGTAACGAGGTCTACTGTTCACAGAACTACTAGTAATACCATGACTGCAAAACAAAATATTGAATCCAAAGACTTGAAGATGCATACCTCTTTAAGGTCTTTGATTGAAACTATAGACCTTATAGAAATAGACACGGCTTCTCCAGACATCTGTGTAATCCACTTGTCAGCTGGTTGATTATGAATAATTCTATAGTCCAATCAATCCTATCTTCAGAGTAGATGATATATATAGTGATATCGGAGTATGGAGGAATTGCTTTTCTTCTCATATTATTCCTAAAATGCAAAATTCAAAAAAAAAACCTTGTGTATACATCGACGCGCAGTTGAAAAAGGAATATTCCTGCCAAATCTCATAGAATTCTATTAACGCATTTGGCCGTAAATAAAAGAGAAAATCCGAGTTGAAACATAGACCTCACTACGTTCGGTCAATTATATATTTAGAGCTTTGTCAAATGATAGACATGGATTGCAAGACTAATACTAGTAGTTCTGTGAACAGTAGACCTCACGCAGTATTCTCATCAACAAGTACCTGATTGAAACTATAGACCTTATGGAAATACAGCAATAGACTGGCTTCTCCACACATCTGTGTAATCACTTGTCAGCTGATGTATGATGAATAATTCTATAGTCTGATTTTTATCTAATATTGGCGTATGAAGGAGGTATTTTTCCTTTTATATTATCCTTGAAATGCAAAATTTCCAAAAACCTTCTATATACGTCGACGCGCAATTAAAAAAGGAACATACCTGTCAAATTTCATGAAAATCTATTACCGCGTTTCGCCGTAAATGCGCAACATATAAACATTCAAACATTAAGAGAAATGCCAAACCGTCGACTTGAATCTTAGACCTCACTTCGCTCGGTCAATTAATCAAATACTGCCATTATAACGAGGACCTCACTATAGTATACTTGGGTGCCACAAAGTGGCAGTGGATAACTTACCTACTACGTATTCTCTGATAGAAAGTGGTAGACGAATATGCTTCAAATCGGTTCCGTGACCTTCATGTTTGTCGAAAAATTTCACATACATTTGATCACCTTCTCTCACTACTAGCCTTGATGGACACTTAGTTTCTAGTTTTGCAGTGCCTTGTGATTTCAGCTTTCGTTGTCTCACTTCTACAGGTTTATATATTCCAGTTCGTGAGCAATGATAATAGAGGTGCTTAGTTCCCGAAGTACTAATCACTCCTGCCCTTCTGAAGTAGCTAGAATGTGTTTCCAGTTCCATCTTTGATTTCCATTCCAAAAATTCTGAAATAGAAGAATAATATGATAAACAATTATTAGTCTGAATAAACAATTCTAATGGAATATTATGCGACATTTAAACAAATAACGGAAACATTTGAAAACGCCTTGAAACTTGAGTGGGAAGGACAAAAATTATTTTATTCAGACTAATGTAAAGTTCAAGATTTGCCATTTGAGAATTATTAAAAACATCTATCACATTTTTCACAATTACTTCTTCATGATGGCTTCCTCCTGCAGGAATACACTCTTGATATCTGTGTTGAGATTCCTGAACGATTGCTGCAACATTTCAGCTGTGCTTCTAGTGGAGAAGATTGTTTTAATTCTCGGAACAAAATGTTTCAAATTAATATTTATTTTACAGTTTTGAGTGCTAAGTAGAATATATTTTGTTATCAATTCGGATCTTAATTTTTCTAAATTCAAAATTAATTCTTTACTTCCTTGTTGAATAGTGTTTGATTGATGTATGTTATGTGGGATCTGTTGTGTTGAAATAGGAGGGATGGTAGATATTAGATTAAACTTTGACGTGTCATATACTGCGGGATCGTTGCTCCCTTAATGCAGTTCAGTAATTGTGACGAACAAGAAAAGTAAAGTAAAGTAAAGTAATTGTTTCAAGTGTTTGTATTTTGTTTCAATTGAAAAGTCGCACGTAGCCTTTATTTGGACGATTTATTTTAGGAAATTGGGATGAAAAGAAGTTTTGGACTGTAGTCTGTTTCTTTGTCCTTAAGTTGATTGTAATGATAAACAAATAAATGAATAAATATTGTTAATTTTATCTTGACTTGTCTGTTATGATTGAACCACAGTTATTGGTCAAGTTGTGAAAACGTTTGATTTGAGATAGCTCCACAAACAGACGCAGGTGGACAGATCATGGGACCAGGAAACGCAGATGTTGTAGCGATCAATGAGGAATCGTCAACAAAGATTTCAAGAGTGTAAGTGAAACGATCAATGAGGAGAAATGAAGATAAAACGCTATATTTATTTTGAATATAATTACTGAAGTAGACCACCGTATATACGTGCGTTGATAGAATTCGATGAGATTATATGATTCTATGATAATTATGATTATAGTAATAAATTGACCAAGGAATGTCGAAATAATGATTTCAATTATTCAATTAGTTTAATCCACATTTGTAATTCAATTAATCGAGGTAGATTGAAGTAGAGTCTATTTAGATAGTGAGGAGAATAAAATTATAAATAAAAATTCTACGAGACAACAAGAAAGGAGTAATATGAATAATAATAGTATGAAAATAAAATTAGGCCTGTCATCTCACCGCTACCAACTACAAGAGAATAAAAAATTAGTCATCCTACGTAACTAGTTTGCTAACCTAATACATACATACATACATACATACATATCCGGGTCCCGTTCCAGCTAGTGCCGGGTCTGGGTGTTTACAATGCCTCTCCATCTTGTTCGGTCCTCCCACCATCGCTCGTCTTCCACCTGCCGCCATCGGTGTCCTCTCTTCTCCACTTCGTTGGCCACTGAGTCTGTCCATCGTCGTCGCGGTCGTCCTCTTGGTCTCCTCCCTTCAATCCTCATCTCCTCCATTCTCCTTGGCAGCCGATCCTCTCTCATTCTCTTCATGTGCCCAAACCAGCGTAGTCTCATACTTTCAACCTTTTCCCTTATACTCCCCATGTTCAATTCTCTTCTTATATCCTCATTTCTAACTCTGTCTCTTCTTGTCTTCCCCTTTATTGCCCTGAGGAACCTCATTTCTCCTGCCTGTATTCGACTCCACTCTCTTTCCGTCATCGTCCATGTCTCGGCTCCGTATAATATGATGGGTACGTAATACATCGTGTACATCATAATCTTTGCCTTTTCTGGTACTTTTCCATCCCAAATCAAATGTTTCACTGTTTGGTAGAAATTCCCCCCCTTTTGTAATCTTCTAGTTATCTCGTGGTTTATTCTCCCATCATCTGCAATTTCACTGCCCAAGTACCTGAAACTTCCAACATTTTTCAGGGGTTCTCCATTCAATCTGATATCTCCGGCAAAATTGTCATCCCTTCCAAAAACCATTACTTCACTCTTTTCCCTGCTTATTTTCAGACCATATTTCTCCATAACCCTACTCCAAGCATCCAACTGCATCTGTACATCCTCAACTGTTTCTCCCCAAATCATCATATCATCCGCAAATATCATTTTCTTATCCCTTTCTCCTACTTCCTCTCTCACTTGTCTATTCATTCCTTCCATAACTACATTGAACAAGGCTGGTGATAGAATACTTCCCTGTTTTAGCCCATTCCTTACTTCAAACTCGTCTGTACAACCACTTTGTGTTCTTACTCTGCACTTATATCCCCTATACATCTCCTTTATTATGCCAATATGTTCTTTCTCAATCCCAAAATTTTCCATTTCCTGCCACAAACCTTGCCTATCCACTGAATCATACGCTTTCTCTATGTCTATAAATAGCATCACAATCTTCTTATTATATTCCCAGCTCTTTTCCATCAGTTGTCTTATGGAAAATATAAGATCTACTGTACTGCGGCCTTGTCGAAAACCATATTGTTTACCTAATAAATAAAGCAAATATTAAGAAAATTATAAAAACAAACTCATCCATGTTTAAATATACTCTTGACGTCTCAATATACTCTCACAATAAGCGTCAGTTATCTAAAGACAAACTCTTTAGAGAAGAAAACAAGAGCTGCGCGCCTCGCAGAGATAAAAAAAAAACTCTTCAATATTATAAATAAAAATTCTACGAGACAACGAGAAAGGAATAATATGAATAATAATAATATGATAATAATAATATGAAGGGAGAGGCCAATCCAGCTGAATCTGATAAGAGAAAAAAATATATTTAAATTTGAAATAAAACAATTCAACTTGAAGGGAGATAACTTGAGATTGAATAAATAATATAATAAAAAAAATAATATACAACTGAAAAGTTGTGTTCACTCTCCCCTCGATCCCTGCACTGCATTGTAATTTGAAACCACAGTAAAAGCATTCAAATCATCAATTGTTTTAATAGTGATAACTCTACTACCTTCATTTTCTCTTATCTTAACTGATCCCGCGCGGTCAACCCATACAAATTTGAGGCCCAAACGCTTCTTGATTTTCTTAGCTTCTGACAGCAGCCTTTGACGATTGGGTGACAATGCCAGGTTGACGTATATGGGGCTGTCGTCTTTGGGGAAGCCGATCTGCTGCGCCGTCAGGTACCTCTTCTCCCGCCGCATTCTGAGAACATCATCGACGCATTTCCTCCTCACGAATTGGACTATAATGCCCGCTGACGTTTGGTTCCCGAATTTCCGCAGGCGATGAGCAGAGCTGATTACTTCTGGACCGAAATTAACGCCAAGCTCGCGACAAACCTTGAGAATCAGTTCATTAACGTTTTCATTTTGCGATTCCGGAATACCAAATATCTCGACCATATTACGCCACGAGTATTGTTCCATCGCATCAATACGCGCATCAAGAGCCGAGATTTTCGAATTTAAGGCAATATTTTCTGCTTCTTGTTTGTTGATGTCTGTAGCATGTGCTTTAATTTCTTCGTCATGCTTGGACAACAATTCATTAAAACCGGACAGTTTTGTATTACACTCTTCAACTGCACTCCAAAGATCATTGAAACACTTCTTCTGACTCTCCAAAATGTCAGTCTTAAGCCGAGAAAGCAAATCATCAAGCACATTCACAGTTACAACAGGAGACGAATCAGATTTTGGGGGATTAACAGAAGTATACGTAGTGGAACTCTTAGAATTACATACAGAGCAGTGCCAAGGTTTACCGGCTTGTAGATCGGCAGATTTAACGTTAACACATTGTTCATGAAATAGTGTTTTACATTTATTGCATTCTACTTTGTCCTTATGGGCTCTATTAACAGTTTGCTGACAATTTCCACACAAAGACATTGTTCAACTTGACTGAAAAAAAAATGTATTATTCAGAGTACCTGAACACACAAAACAAAAATACTCCACTTTACAGTTACGATTCACTCCACGTATTGCAAACAGTCACTTAGGAAGCTCCAACACGTGATTTTAACTTTATTACAGACAATTTAAATTCATGAGTAATAATAAAATGAAAAATTCACAATACGAAAATCCACTTTTTAGGTTATATTTTAGCAGCACAAACGGTTCCAATTAGAAATCCATTCTCTAGCTATCGGAAAGATAAGATTAACAACTAGACACTGTTTACTGCTCGACTGCTGAGCTGGTACCGCTTATTGGATCACTTAATAATTTCAGTTGCCACTTTTTCTCACTCTTATAATGATCTGAACTACAATTATATTGAAAAAGATTATGCAATTTAAATTTGAATAAAAAGGTGTACTGAACAGCCTTGTCTGTGATTAGGTGACTAGGTGACCTATTAGATGCTATTATGCACTGGCCTGCAAAGCTGATCAAAAGTCGAGCATAAAGATCAAGATACTCTTATACAGGACAGTTATCGTGCCAGTTATCGCTCCTATATGGCGGTGAGACTTGGGCTGGCAACTACATTGAATCAAGAGAAAATGTTGGGTGTCTTAGAAAGGAAGGTCCTGCGGAGGATCTTTGAAGGTGTTGGGGAAGCAGCAATTTGGCGCAGGCGGCACAATCAAGAGTTGTACCAGTTATATAATACAGGCTGATAGACAGTGACGTCCACGTTATAATGGCAGTGTTTGATTAGCAATGGTATTGCTATCCTTGTCTGTCATTCAACACAGCCGATAACGATATCTCTTTCTCGCTTTGCTCTGTTGCCAAATCGTCTTTTAACAATGTAGAATTAATAACTAGTAGTTCTGCGAACAGTAGACCTTGCTCATGAATAGCCAACAACTTTCAAACTAATGAGAAGGGCCATTAAGAAAGTACAGTATATTGTGAAGATTTATCCATGTCATCTATTATTTTCTCCATTGAAAGTGCTAAAGACATTGTTTCCAGGGACACCGGACTTATAAATGTCTCTCAAGGAGATACCTTCATATCGTCCCCATATTTACAATATTACAAATTTTCTAACAATTAATTAAAAGAAATCGGTCAACTGACAGAAAAATGGAATATTCAGTAGGCAATTTAGACGATGAATCGTCTCACAGACGATAAAGAGACGGAAAATGATTCTAAATAAGATGGGTTTGTTGGTGACAATGACAGGAGGTTGCTAATAATGTTTTTCATGAAAAGTGGATTCAATGTTATGGCGGCTTGTTATGCCTATACAGAATGTTTAGGCTCACAAGTCGGTTTCCGATCTCATACTAAAACGAAAACAAAAGCTAACTAAGCTGTGATGTCTCCGGCCGGTTCGGTAGGTCTAGAAACTATTCATCTATGAAACAGGGAAATATCGTGTTGAAAAGGGAAGAAGAAATGGTGCAATCAAGTGAGAAGTTTTCTTCAATTAATAAATACAGTATGATTTGGAGCGGCTCAGACGTTTCAAGGTTCACCGCTGACAACTCTTGTCCTCTATCGATAGCATTCAAACGATACCATTCATTCAATACAGCACATTTTAGAGCGGCACAATTTATATTCAATTTATATTAAAACCAGAGGTCTTATCAAAAATCGTTACACATACGTTTCTGCGCCTTGTTTCAAAGAACTTGTATACCAAATTTCACTAAATCGGACAATAACTGTGACTGTAACTGCGGTACAAACAAACAAACAGACAAAAGCCGATCGAGTCGAAACTAAGACTTCAGCTTCGCTTCGGTCAATTAATTAACAAAATATTTCATCTTAATTGTGAAAATTCATTACGGAATTATTGAAAAATATAATGTATTGCTTAATAAAATGTAATTGATTAATTAAAACGAGAATTAACAGTTAATATTAAATCAATAAACCTGTATCAGCTACCATCTATAGGAGGAATTGACAAGACTGAGGATCGGCAACGTTGTTCTCCTATATTTCTCCAAAACTGCCATTATAACATGAACCTCACTATATTCACAGTGCACAGACTAAGATGGGCAGGACACCTGATTCGAGCAGCCCCACCCAAGATGGCGATGAATGGGAAAATATAAGGAAGGAGACGAGGGGGGATGGATGTGGTTGACCAGGATGCGGCCAGGTTGGAGTGCAGGGATGCGGTGAACAGAGATGCTTGGAGGAGAAGATTGAGCGAGGCTGTGACCCGTTCTGGGTTGTAACGCCAAACCAGAACAAGTTTCAATTCATTGATAGTTAAGTAGTGTGTACCTTCTATTCTGATACGATTGTCCTTCTCCTGGCGGTCCTTGTTCTTTTCGAAATAGACCTTGGGGCTGTCCTCCTTCGTCTTGAGAATGTCGGCGCCCTTTTTGCCGATCAGATGTCGGTGGATCCAGGAGGGCACGTCTAGGTACTGCTCCACTACGCTGTTCGCCTTCTCCTATATCATCGTCAGTGCTGCAACGACAACGTAGATGTATAGAGTGCCTCCTCACAGATCACAATAGAATATAAATATATGTTTACATTATTTTGTGTATTGCAGAACTGCACAACCAGGAGGCAGATTGCCGACTGTTATGATATTCAATCAGATGACCACCGCTTAAAATGCTGTCTTGCTCCAGCATACACAAGACAGGACCATTTCATTTTCAATTGGCAAAGCTGTTAAAACAGAAAATTATTATTCAAATATTGGAATAGAATCACCTGACACGAACAAACTACAATTCATTTTGTATTATTTGATCACAGAGTTATCTCAAGTCTCACTGTTTAGCGACGTTTACACGTTGGAAAACGTAGCGTTGGCGAAGCATATCATCATAGAGAAAATATAGCACATGAAGATATCCCAAGTCAACTCAAGCCGAAAGTCCTAGTAGTTGGTTTTTACTTTCCTTGCCCTATTACCATAGGTAAGGAAAGTATTGCTTTCCGAAAAAAATTAAGGTCCCCCAATTTTCAAATTTCTATAGGTACGTTTCAAGGTCCCCTGAGTTCAAAAAAGTGGTTTTTGGGTATTGGTCTGTGTGTGTGTGTGTATGAGTGTATGTGCGTCTGTGTACACGATATATCATCACCCAATTAACGGAATGACTTGAAATTTGGAACTTAAGGTCCTTACAATATAAGGATCCGACATGGACAATTTCGATCTAATGTAATTCAAGATGTCGGTTAAAATGGCGAAAATGTTGTCAAAAACAGGGGTTTTTGCGATTTTCTCGAAAACGGCTCCAACGATTTTGATCAAATTTTTACCTAAAATAGTCATTGATAAGCTCTATCAATTGTCACAAGACCCATATCTGTAAAAATTCCAGGAGCTCCGTCCCATCTATGCAAAGTTTGATTTTAGATTCACAATTATCAGGCTTCAGATACAATTTAAACAAAAAAATTCAAGTGGAAAAGATTGAGCATGAAACTCTCTAAAACTGATGTTCAGTAACAGTTTCACCTAAAATTTAAAATAAGCTCGAAATTCGAGAAAAGGTTATTATTTATTTCAATTGTAAACTGTTGGCAACTTTTGATTCTATTAAATCATTCACTATGAAGAGATAGCAGACTTCGTGTGTCTCCAGCGTTATTGTCCTGTCACCAGCTGGCTTGGATCTTTGAATAGTAGACTTGAGATGCGCGTGAACACCAGCGTCAGGTGATCAATTTTCACAACGGCAAGGAAAGTTGTGTGAGTGCGCCACACCAGATTTTTGGTGAAGCTATGTGACACTTGAAGTATCTCATACTGTGCCATTCTTACACTCCAACCCTGCCAAAACACTAATAAATAATAGACAGTAGTCGACAGTGAACAGCTTGAGATGACAAGAAATTGAATTGATTTGAAATGTAAACGAACTATATCATGGGATATCTTCTCAAGCTATCTTTTATCTTTGGTATTATAGATGTGATGTCATAGGGCGGGCGGTGTGAAATGGCGTTTAGGAATCAGCTGATAATCAACGAATCACAGAGCTTGCTGCGCTTCATTTGGCTTGGCCCTAGTAGTGATGTAGACTGAGTAACTTTGCAACATGCAGCAAGTTATTCATGATAGCAGGAGGAAAGTTGATATATTCAGCCTTCCTTAGAATAAGAAAATGTTTATTGTCATTGAACAAATCAATTGCAATAGGCGACAGAAGAGTCATGCCCCCCTGCTTCTCAAGTTGTATAAGGGCGAGACCATATCAGGCATTTTTGGAGTCGGCAGGTCAGGACGCTCTCCGACTAGCTGATTGGATTCACGCCTAATATGGAATCGCTCTGTCTTTTTTTGCTACATCATAGTTTTGAAGCTTGGCAAGAAGCAATCTATAGGCATATTAACACAGAGAAAAGATAGCATAAGAAGATATCTCATGGTTGTTTATGTTCTAAACTAAAACTCATTACTGTCGACTACTTACTATCATTATTGTTTTGTTGGGGTAAGAGTGTAAGAACGACACAGTATGAGCAACTACTAGCTTCACATAGATTAACTAATAACAACTTCTAGGACTATTGGCTGGAGTTAACAGTGAAGTGGAACATCTTCTAATGATATGTTTTTACTTTCCTTGCCCTATTACCATAGGTAAGGAAAATATTGCTTTCCAAAAAATTTAAGGTACCCTAATTTCATGTTTTCTATACGTTTCAAGGTCCCCTGAGTCCAAAAACATGATTTTTGGGTGTTGGTCTGTGTGTGTGTGTGTCTGTGAACACGATAACTCCATTCCTAATTAACCGATTGACTTGAAATTTTAAACTTAAGGTCCTTATACCATGAGGATCCGACAATAAGAAATTCAATAAAATTCAATTCAAAATGGCGGAAAAAATGGTGGATAAATGACTAAAAAACCATGTTTTTCACGGTTTTCTCGAAAACGGCACTAACGATTTTCTTCAAATTTATACCCTAGATAGCTATTTATAAGCCCTATCAACTGGCATTAGTCTCATTTCTGGGAAAATTGCAGGAGCTCCGTAATACTCTTGAGAAAAATGGCGGATAATTACTAAAAAAACATGTTTTTTACGGTTTTCTCAAGATTCAAGATATTTCTCAAGTTTCAAATTCATACCCTGTATAGTTATTTATCAGCTCTATTAACTGACATGAGTCTCATTTCTGGGAAAATTGCAGGAGCTCCGTAATATTCTTGAGAAAAGTGGCGGATGATTACTAAAAAAACATGTTTTTCACGATTTTCTCAAGATTCAAGATATTTCTCAAGTTTCAAATTCATACCCTGTATAGTTATTTATCAGCTCTATTAACTGACATGAGTCTCATTCCTGGGAAAATTGCAGGAGCTCCGTAATATTCTTGAGAAAAGTGGCGGATGATTACTAAAAAAACATGTTTTTCACGGTTTTCTCGAAAACGGCTCTAACGGTTTTCTTCAAATTTATACCATGGATAGCTATTTATAAGCCCTATCAACTGACATGAGTCTCATTCCTGGGAAAATTGCAGGAGCTCCGTAATATTCTTGAGAAAAATGGCGGATAATTACTAAAAAAACATGTTTTTCACGGTTTTCTCGAAAACGGCACTAACGATTTTCTTCAAATTTATACCATGGATAGCTATTTATAAGCCCTATCAACTGGCATTAGTCTCATTTCTGGGAAAATTGCAGGAGCTCCGTAATATTCTTGAGAAAAGTGGCGGATGATTACTAAAAAAACATGTTTTTCACGATTTTCTCAAGATTCAAGATATTTCTCAAGTTTCAAATTCATACCCTGTATAGTTATTTATCAGCTCTATTAACTGACATGAGTCTCATTCCTGGGAAAATTGCAGGAGCTCCGTAATATTCTTGAGAAAAATGGCGGATAATTACTAAAAAAACATGTTTTTCACGGTTTTCTCGAAAACGGCTCTAACGGTTTTCTTCAAATTTATACCATGGATAGCTATTTATAAGCCCTATCAACTGGCATTAGTCTCATTTCTGGGAAAATTGCAGGAGCTCCGTAATATTCTTGAGAAAAGTGGCGGATGATTACTAAAAAAACATGTTTTTCACGATTTTCTCAAGATTCAAGATATTTCTCAAGTTTCAAATTCATACCCTGTATAGTTATTTATCAGCTCTATTAACTGACATGAGTCTCCTCCCTGAGAAACTAACAGGGGGTCCACCCCATCCTTCAGAAATTTACTTTGTAACCTCCTTCTGGTGCATGAGGTAGGTGAGTAGAGTAGTTTATTCAAACGAACACACTTCGATATTTTATTTGTAGAACAGCTGTTTTGACAACTTTTAAAAATTTCATAATTCAAACAAAGGAAAATCTACTCTAAAACAATAACAATAGTATAATCGTAGTTTTAATAAAATTATTTAGCCGCCAATCGGCATAATGTTATTCCCCTAGATTATCCTCGTTTAAGAATGAGGCTTATAGATCAATGAGCAAGGAAAGTTGTGTGAGTGTACCACACCAGATTTTTTCTCTATAGTATTAGAACGTTTTGATTGAAGATGGCAAAGGCCTACCATTTCGTTGCAGACAGCCATGATGTGGTCCTTGGCAGCTTGCACTCCCTCCTTGTCACCAGCTATAGCTATCTGGTCCTTGCCAGTGGAGGGGGGAGCCAGCGATATCTTGGTCTTGGCACAGAATACATAACAATGAGTGTTCTTTACTCCGTGGTCTTGGTCTCGGCCATCAGCTCGTTCAGCCGGCTGTTCTGGTCGCAGAAGAATCTATATAATAAGAGAGAGTACAGTAGGGTTGTGTTTGTTCGCATCAAAACATGCCAACTTGTGGATTGCATACCGGAAAAACGGGAATGATTTAGATCTTCAAATTTTGCACATAGATTCTAAAAATATCAATCTCGTGCACCTCGAAGTCCGAATTTCAATTTTGCTTCTAGATTTTTCAGAATTAATGTTGAAATTTAATTCATGGGACATGAATTCATAACTATGTTAATATAGAACTATAATCTAGAGCAAGGTACCTAGAATACGTATTCTATAGTAAGGTCCACGTTATAATGGCAGTGGATAAAGATAGAAAAACAGCGTTGCCAATTCTCTGCCTTAATTCATTATATTTCTACACTGACAAAAACAGATTTGGCATCGTTGCGGAGCTAGAAAAGGATAGTGCTACCTGCTTTGTCGAATGATAGACAAGGATAGCAACATCAAAGTTTATCAAATACTGTCATTATAACTTGGACCTCACTATAGGTACATTGATCTAGAGAGACTACCTCTTCGAAACAGATGATTAAAATTGGTAACTAAATTAATAGCCAGTCCAATTTTGTCAGGTTGACATCAAGTTGAGGAAGGTTTCTGAACAAGATTTGAGTTATATCAATTTATTATGTTAAGCTTAGTATCAAGTTATGATATGTTAGTATCAAGAATTTATCTATACTATAAAAAGGGAAGAACTGGCTTATACACGTACGGGATATGAAAATTATGTTTGACGCATCATCACGTCTAAACTACTGGACTGAATTCAACTTTTAATTTTGCATACAGTTTCTTAATTAACTGAGGATGGTACTATGCCAACTTCAAACTCTACAATATTCCACTCAGTCAAGTTTTCAGTTTGTCAAGTTTCAAAATGGACCCTTGCGGAGCACGGGTTACCTGCTAGTGGCCAATAAGTGCGATGCACTATGATGCGCTCCATTGCTTTGCCGCACACTCAAATACAACACATCAATTGCATTCTATAATTGCCTTATAACTAAGTAACCATAGAGAAAAAATAGCATAATGAGATATGCCATGGTATGAGGAGTTTATGCTCCAAATTTCACTGTTAACTCAAGCCGATTACTGTCTGTTATTACAGTTTTGGTCGGGTGAGACTGTAAGAATGGCACAGTATGAGAGACTAAAAGCGTCAAATAGCTTCACGAAAAAGAAATGCTTGGACTATCAGCCTGAGTTTACAATGAAATTTGGAGCATAAACGACTTATGGGTTATCTTTGTATGTTATTTTTTCACACAAAAAGAATGTATCACACGGACGTGATATGGATTTTTGCCCCTTCACGAAACAAAATCACAGTCTTATAGGGTCCACCTAACTTCTTCTGATACAGGAATATTTTATATAATATTAACTGTTCATTCTTGTTTAATATAATCAATTATATTTTCGTCATGAGAATATATTCTTCAATCATTAAATGATACATTTTGATAATTGAGACCTCAATATTTTTCTCCATTAGCTAATTTAAATTAGAAAAAAAAATGTTCGGAAAACAATCTGGAATAATTCATTTTTACGGAACTATCTCAAGTTCAATTTTCACTTTGCATTAAAACTCCCAATAATATTTTTTTTCTCATAGAAATGAATCCATGATCTACAGTTTACTATAATATAAAAGTGTGTTATTATCTCTGCTCTTCCATTCTGATTTATTACTTATCTTAATTATTGAGTTTATTCAGGCTTATGAATATTTAAAATTTTTAAGCTTCATTACAAAGAAATTTGGAGCTGAACAAAATTTTCAATATTATTTGAAATTCGAACACTTGAAAATTTTGTCAATTGTTCAAACATGGAAGTGTTCAAATTTCAAATTGTTCGGAATATGGAACACTGTCTGCGAGTACCCTATCTGAAGTCAACTTAATTTGAAATAAAATATATAGCTCTGATTGGATTAATGTCAACCAAAATTATTATATTAATTTGAATCGTTATTATTTCAAATCATTTTTCGGTTGGAAAATATCGAATTTCAATATTGATATTTATTACAATTCTACACCTGTTTTAAATTGGTGAACCTGTAAATACAGCTGAAACTGATGTTTTCGTCATTGCGTTCTTATCGTTCGTGGCTGATAGTTGATTTTTTGATTCTCTGAAGTTGCTCTCGTTTTTCATTTATAGTTTAGTTCCTATATCCTCTTAGTTTATTGTAGTTTAGTTATTAGGTGTAGCATTTTATAGTATTTAGTTAGTGTACATATTTAGTTAGTGTACATATTTAGTTAGTGTACATATTTAGTTAGTGTACATATTTAGTTAGTGTACATATTTAGTTAGTGTACATATTTAGTTAGTGTACATATTTAGTTAGTGTACATATTTAGTTAGTGTACATATTTAGTTAGTGTACATATTTAGTTAGTGTACATATTTAGTTAGTGTACATATTTAGTTAGTGTACATATTTAGTTAGTGTACATATTTAGTTAGTGTACATATTTAGTTAGTGTACATATTTAGTTAGTGTACATATTTAGTTAGTGTACATATTTAGTTAGTGTACATATTTAGTTAGTGTACATATTTAGTTAGTGTACATATTTAGTTAGTGTACATATTTAGTTAGTGTACATATTTAGTTAGTGTACATATTTAGTTAGTGTACATATTTAGTTAGTGTACATATTTAGTTAGTGTACATATTTAGTTAGTGTACATATTTAGTTAGTGTACATATTTAGTTAGTGTACATATTTAGTTAGTGTACATATTTAGTTAGTGTACATATTTAGTTAGTGTACATATTTAGTTAGTGTACATATTTAGTTAGTGTACATATTTAGTTAGTGTACATATTTAGTTAGTGTACATTTTGCATTAAAACTCCCAATAATATTTTTTTTCTCACAGAAATGAATCCATGATCTACAGTTTACTATAATATAAAAGTGTGTTATTATCTCTGCTCTTCCATTCTGATTTATTACTTATCTTAATTATTGAGTTTATTCAGGCTTATGAATATTTTAAATTTTTATAAGGTTTAAGCTTCATTACAAAGAAATTTGGAGTAGGCTATCAACAAAATTTACAATATTATTTAAAATTCGAACACTTGAAAAGTTTGAAATGTATCCATGATCTACAGTTTACTATATAAAAGTGTGTTACTATCTTTGCTCTTCCATTCAAATTTATTATTATTAATTCCATTCCATTATGATCAACTGTTGGAGCCTTCTGAGTCAAACTTGGGGCATCGGCGGTAAATTTGAAGACGATGGCCGGAACTTCAACTAAACCTGATTCATTATCTTCTCTCTTCCATTCGAATTTATTACCTATCTTAATTATTGAGTTTATTTAGGCTTATGAATATTTAAAATTTTTAATCTTCATTACAAAGAAATTTGGAGCTGAACAAAATTTTCAATATTATTTGAAATTCGAACACTTGAAAATTTTGTCAATTGTTCAAACATGGAAGTGTTTAAATTTCAAATTGTTCGAAATTTGGAACACTGTCTGCGAGTACCCTATCTGAAGTCAACTTAAATTGAAATAAAATATATAGCTCTGATTGGATAAATGTCAACCAAAATTATTATATTAATTTGATTCGTTATTATTTCAAATCATTTTTCGGTTGGAAAATATCGAATTTCAATATTGATATTTATTACAATGCTACACCTGTTTTAAATTGGTGAACCTGTAAATACAGCTGAAACTGATGTTTTCGTCATTGCGTTCTTATCGTTCGTGGCTGATAGTTGATTTTTTGATTCTCTGAAGTTGCTCTCGTTTTTCATTTATAGTTTAGTTCCTATATCCTCTTAGTTTATTGTAGTTTAGTTATTAGGTGTAGCATTTTATAGTATTTAGTTAGTGTACATATTTAGTTAGTGTATATATATAATTATATACAGAGTGCCGGCCTTCATCGGAAGCTATTCATTTCTCTTCTACTATTTTCTTCTACAAGCTCCGAGTTACAAGGTACCTAGCTTCAACCCATACTCTATAATCCAACAATAATTATTAAAAAAAGAGTTGAATTGTTCATTTTTTGACCCACCACTAATATTACTAATACTTTGAAACCATGTTTTATAATAATAGCTCTTAATTTATCAAAACTTTATAACTTAATTCAGTTCAAGATTTGGGATTAAATCTTAATAAATTATTCATATTTTGATTCCAATCATTTAGAAGTAATCTTTCAATCTTTTGTTATTTGTTTGCTTCAAATGTCACAGATACTGACAATAATTTGACTTATATCATTGAATTTAAATTTAAAATACTCTTATCGGTAGACTACTTGAAATCAATTATTTGAGTTTTTTCTTAACACTTCCTCAAAGCATATAATGGATACCTAATTTTAACCACACAATATAAATATTTTAACTATCTACTTTACACAATAGAAATTACTCAAGAAATAGGCGTTATTTATGTTGATATTGTAAAAAGCAGAGTAAATATCTTACCTCTCATGGAAAGAATAGTTGATTCTTAAAAACCGGTAGTTTTGAATCCAACAATACAAAATCACACTACAATAGTTTACGACATGAGTTAGTAACTTGCAATTAATATATAATTAAACAGACTTCGCCACATCAAAGAATGTGAGTGTTTTTCACTTCAAAGTTTTATGAAATACGATAGTAATATAATAATTAGGTAACTTAAAATTTATGCATAAACTCTTTCTTTACAAATTCAAAACTGAAAATGAGAGGTTAGGTTACCTTGAACTTGAAACTTGTTCCCTGATAACTTGATATTGAATCAAAATGGCATTGGATGGTAAAATCACTCTTTGTCTCAATCAGCACCGTATTGCACATGCGCTATAGTGAGGTCCACGTTATAATGACAGAATTTGATCAACTTTGGTTTTGCTATCCTTGTCTATCATTCAACAAAGCCGGTGGTTCTATCCTTTTCTAGGTCCACAACGATGCGAATTATTTTTTTGACAGTGTAAAAATATAATTACTTAATGCAGAAAATCGGCATCGCTATTCTTTTATCTTTATCCACTGCCATTATAACGTGGACCTCACTATAGTAACCGTTTTTCCCCGTTCCATTCAGTCATATCTTTGAATGAAACGTTCTTTCTTTGTGATGGTTACCAAGCACTGTGACTGGAGCCAATCGTCATTCTATTTTTATGATGATATTATTATCCAATGATGATTTATTATTAAATTCAATATAACTAACTGAACATAGTAGAAGTATTTCACATTATTTTAACTGAAATAGGGAATATTTTCATATTAAAAATAAAATTTTGAACAATATTACCAAAAAACAAACTGAATTCTGAAAGTCAATATATAAATATTTTTTCCAATGGAAGAAAGATCACTTTTGAATAATATAATTCATAAAATATACCGGTTGTTATTTAACTGAAGTCAGCATAATTATTGCCATTCCAAAGCAAACACTTAACCTACTATTATGAAACGTTAATATAACCTATATAAAACCTAACCCCTAACCCTTTCACATTAATTTAATAGGTTGGTACTTAAGATTCATTCGACATCTTCAGTACAAAACATAAACATGTGGTTTATTTTCTAGAACTAAACAAATATTATATTTTATGGATAGTAAAATGCGAGTTGAATCTTGGCACTCAATCAGCGGTCGATACACAAAGAATACTTTTGAATAACTATTTGGTAACTGCGACCGTTGCTGGTCGTTACTCTGTATCTTTGACAAAGAGAAGCTTTTGTTGTTAGTCGTCAGACGACAGACCAGCATCTGTCTAACCTCTATTTCTCTAAGGCTCGCAACTCCAAATGAAAATTCTAGGTTAGTGATTGTTTTTCCAAAAGGAGCAGAAATAGAAAATAAATACTTAGGCATAAAAGAAGAATTTGGCAATGTCAAAGAGAGAAGACAAGAGTATAACTATAGTCAGATCCACGTTATAATGGCAGGGGATAAAGATAGAAGAATAGCGATACCGATTCTCTGCATTAATTATATTTCTACACCGTCAAAAACATAATTGGCATCGTTGTGGACCTGGAAAAGTATAGTGCCACCGGCTTTGTTGAATGATAGATAAGGATAGCAAAACCAAAGTTGATCAAATACTGTTATTATAACGTGGACCTCACTACACATCAAAGTCAACAAAAACAGTGGTTCTTGAAAACTTTAACTTGGATAAAGAAGTGTTACAGTGCTTTGAAAAGACTGACTTAAATAAAGTTATAAGTTTTTACCAAGTATGAGTGAAATGCATTGGAAAAAAAAGTTGAAGAGAAACCTCTAGATAAACTGCGACTATTTACAGGTAAGCATGGAAAACAATAATAAATTAGTGTGAACCAATAATGATAATATTTTTATTTCCACAAGAAAAGAACAAAATAAACAAACAACTTGTGCAAATGTAAAAAAATAACCAACTACTTATTAATACTAAGACAACTTTTACATCTACAAAATGATATGGCTTGATTTGTTTGATATATCAATGTGCGGTTTCCGCCATTTATTTTCTTTTGAAACTCTGTATCGAAATAAGGTATCATGAATTTGGATTCAAATTTAAGATGTTGAAGCGATAGACTAAGTTAATATTTGAAGAGTAATTTTTAATTTTAAATTAGAGCTGTAACTCCAACAACTATGTCTCAATTCAAATCCTAATTGACAAGTCTACGTCATGGCTAACTATAGTAAGGTCCACGTTATAATGACAGTAGTTGATCAACTTTGGTTTTGCTATCCTTGTCTATCATTCAACAAAGCCGGTGGTTCTATCCTTTTCTAGGTCCACAACGATGCCAATTATGTTTTTGACAGTGTAGAAATTTAATTATCAATGCAGAGAATTGGCATCGCTATTCTTTTATCTTTATCCACTGCCATTATAACGTGGACCTCACTACACATCAAAGTCAACAAAAACAGTGGTTCTTGAAAACTTTAACTTGGATAAAGAAGTGTTACAGTGCTTTGAAAAGACTGACTTAAATAAAGTTATAAGTTTTTACCAAGTATGAGTGAAATGCATTGGAAAAAAAAGTTGAAGAGAAACCTCTAGATAAACTGCGACTATTTACAGGTAAGCATGGAAAACAATAATAAATTAGTGTGAACCAATAATGATAATATTTTTATTTCCACAAGAAAAGAACAAAATAAACAAACAACTTGTGCAAATGTTAGAAAATAACCAACTACTTATAAATACTAAGACAACTTTTACATCTACAAAATGATATGGCTTGATATATCAATGTGCGGTTTCCGCCATTTATTTTCTTTTGAAACTCTGTATCGAAATAAGGTATCATGAATTTGGATTCAAATTTAAGATGTTGAAGCGATAGAGTAAGTTAATATTTGAAGAGTAATTTTTAATTTTAAATTAGAGCTGTAACTCCAACAACTATGTCTCAATTCAAATCCCAATTGACAAGTCTACGTCATGGCTAACTATAGTAAGGTCCACGTTATAATGACAGTAGTTGATCAACTTTGGTTTTGCTATCCTTGTCTATCATTCGACATAGCCGGTGGTACTATCCTTTTCTAGGTCCACAACGATGCCAATTATGTTTTTGACAGTGTAGAAATTTAATTATTAATGCAGAGAATCGGCATCGCTATGCTTCTATCTTTATCCACTGCCATTATAACGTGGACCTCACTACACATCAAAGTCAACAAAAACAGTGGTTCTTGAAAACTTTAACTTGGATAAAGAAGTGTTACAGTGCTTTGAAAAGACTGACTTAAATAAAGTTATAAGTTTTTACCAAGTATGAGTGAAATGCATTGGAAAAAAAAGTTGAAGAGAAACCTCTAGATAAACTGCGACTATTTACAGGTAAGCATGGAAAACAATAATAAATTAGTGTGAACCAATAATGATAATATTTTTATTTCCACAAGAAAAGAACAAAATAAACAAACAACTTGTGCAAATGTTAGAAAATAACCAACTACTTATAAATACTAAGACAACTTTTACATCTACAAAATGATATGGCTTGATATATCAATGTGCGGTTTCCGCCATTTATTTTCTTTTGAAACTCTGTATCGAAATAAGGTATCATGAATTTGGATTCAAATTTAAGATGTTGAAGCGATAGAGTAAGTTAATATTTGAAGAGTAATTTTTAATTTTAAATTAGAGCTGTAACTCCAACAACTATGTCTCAATTCAAATCCTAATTGACAAGTCTACGTCATGGCTAACTATAGTAAGGTCCACGTTATAATGACAGTAGTTGATCAACTTTGGTTTTGCTATCCTTGTCTATCATTCGACATAGCCGGTGGTACTATCCTTTTCTAGGTCCACAACGATGCCAATTATGTTTTTGACAGTGTAGAAATTTAATTATTAATGCAGAGAATTGGCATCGCTATTCTATCTTTATCTACTGCCATTATAACGTGGACCTCACTATAGTCCAAAACGGCGCCGCGCCACGCTCGTAGTGCACGGACCTTCCATTTTCCGCTCTCCTGGGCGCCACACCGCGTCGCGCCGCCCCACCAACCTAGTGCACGTGCAGCTTAAGGCTCTAATACTTAAGACTGCTCTAATCAAATGTTTTTCTAAAGTGAAGATTTTATTAAAATGGTTGATCGTCCAAATATTTGTTTATTCAAAGATTTCATTGAAATGGCCACAATTTAATATTCGTAATATTGTACTCAGTGTACTCTTCGTTCATATATGACACAGGTTACAAAACAGAAAATACTGGATTCACCCAATTATAAGTAATAGGCTGTCTAAAGGCATATTTCACATGCTGCATAGCAAATTAAGAGAGTAATATTATAAAAATAAGCAATAATTAAGAAAGTATTGAGACAAGAAGAAGCTATCGCTTATATAAGTTAAGAATCATGTGCCTGGTACTCCCATTGGATGGGTTACCACTTGAGCCAACTCCTCTGAATATGAGTTGTAAAATCGCTTCCTGGTGGTTTGGAACCCACCTAAAACTTTAGGTCCATTCATCTCACCGCCTCATCATCATCCTCAGCAAAAAAATACATTAAGACTGAATATCAATTTCAAACTCCATTGTTCACAAAATATTTTAGTTCAACTGTGTAGTGTTGGTTTGTGTTGTGCTTTGGATGCTGGTCGACTGCAGACTACAGAGTATAGATGTTGTGTGCTGTGCTACATTATACAGCCAGTGGTGTCATCAAATGGCAACCAAGTGTTGTGCAAAAATAGAATAGGTTCTATTTTGGCGTAACACTACTTTGTGCGGCACTGCAGATGGTCTCTAGTGGGCCATCTATGTTTGTTCTCTACTATAGCTCTGACTTACCAGCCACACTTCGCAGCGCGATAATGTACAGCGAGTGGAGCCGTGGCCAAACTGTATGATCCTCAAGTGGAAGACACAGTTATAAGTAAATACTGACCTTTACTAATGGGAAATAATTCCCAGGGTCACCCTGATCCGGCAATTTTGCATATGCTCTTTGTGGACTTCCGCCAAGCATTTGATAGCATCAAAAGAGACAGAATGATGAATGTGCTAAATGAGATGGGAATCCCAAGAAAGTTGACAAGTCTCATAAAGATGACAATGTATGGTATGACATCACAAGTTAAAATATGAAACAAACTGAGTCACTCATTCAATGTTACAACCGGTGTAAGACAAGGTGACACACTGTCAGCAACCCTCTTCAATTTTATGCTTGAAACAATACTTCAGAAGATAGGTAACAAGGTAGACAAGTAACACAATACTTAACAGAACAAGTCAAATACTGGCCTATGCGGATGATGTGCTGCTGATAGCATGGAATCGCAATAAGTTGAAAGAGATTTTCAGCACAATGAAAGAGGAAGCAAGAGAGCTGGGTCTTGAAATTAATATTGGGAAGACTAAGTATATGAGAATGTCTGCAAATGAAAGAAGAAGGCACGTAGACAACTTGATACTATCAGATGATTGCAGCATTGAAGGTGTCAGAGAGTTTAAGTATCTTGGAGTTACACTGACAGCCGACAATAAGACTAGCCAAGAAATTTCTAACAGAATTATGATGGGCAATCGAGCATATTTTGCAAATCAAAGGATGTTTAAGAGTAGAATAGTATCAAGAGCAACTAAAGTGAAAATGTACAAGACGTTAGTCTGACCGGTTGTGACATATGGAGCAGAGACATGGACACTGCTGAGCAGGGATGGAAGAGCACTGAAGTCATTCGAGAGAAAGATGTATTGAAGGATCTGGGGACCACTATGTAATGGAGGGGTTTGGAGAACCAGACATAACAGCGAAATCGATAAGGCTATAGGGGGAAGGAAATATTGTAAGATTTATTAAGGCAAGAAGGATGGAATGGCTTGGACATGTGGTGAGAATGAATATGGAAAGGACACAACTTAGACTGCTGGATGGACGAATGATGGGGACGAGAAAGAGAGGAAGACCGAGAATGAGATGGATAAATGATGTGATAGGTGATCTGTGTGTGCTGGGCGTATCCAACAACTGGTGGCAAAGATCCCAGAGAAGAGACAATTGGAGGCATTGTGTTGAGGAGGCCAAGGTCCACCCAGGACTGTAGAGCCAACTAAAGTAAAGTTAGTATGTACCCTGATCTGGCTAACCTCAGTCAGCGTCTGGAGAGGGCTGGAGTAGGATTTACTGCTCTCAATGTGGTGTCAGCCGGCCGCTCAAGGTTGGAACAGCCGGGCATGATTGGCCTCCTAGTGGTGTTTGGCAACCTTCCGACACCAAGTGGTGTCCTCTAGGTTCACCACGGCAGTCTCCTCATGAGTTGGAAAATCTTCAGGAGGTGAAATGCATCCTTTGCACTGTCCGAAGGGAGGGGTGTAGCTAGGATAGACGGGAGAGTAGGGTAGCTCATCTGCTCAGTATTCAGTTTGAGGAAAAATATATAAATTAGTTCGAATTTGAATTTTAAAATGCTGTAAATCACCCTGAAGATGACTGCTACTGCAAATATTGACAAAAGGGTTAACAGATAGATGGAAACTCAATGATCACTGCTATCCAAAAATTATTTGCCAGTCAGGAATGCTCACCCTTACACCAAACTGACAATCTCTTGATAGCAGCGATCATTTTAATCAAAGATTACAGCATTTAATTGGGATTTTCGTTTAATAATAATTATTCATTAATTAGCATTTGTACAAATGCAATTTCTAATTTATCTCCATTTGTAAAAATATAGACTTGATCACTGCTCTATCCTTAATACGTTTTAATTGGTTTGTTTTCAGATGGCAAGCACAAGTGGACGCACTAATCCACCAAAGAGGAGGCGTGAGGAGGAAGAAGGAAGTGTTGGCCTTCCTCCTAAGAGAAGGTGCATTGCACATCATCAGGCCCCTCTCCGAAGATCCCAGAGGATAATACAAAAAAAGTAAGTAACCTATATGAATATAAACTATTCCAATAAAATTGATACATTATATTCTCTACTAAGTAGGTAACCCGTGCTCCCCAAGGGTCTGTTTAAAGCACAAACAGGTTGAATTTAGTTTTATAGTTTCAGTTGATATCTTTCAATATCACTACTTTCAATGTTACTAACTACAGTAATTATTTACAATGGGAAAACGAATTGATTGGGCTCTTAGCTTTGCATCAAAAATCTAATAAAGTCACTTTTTGAAGAAAACCCTTCCGGCTCCGATTTTTCCATCTTTTTGGCCTTATAACGTTTTAACGACTGATTGAAAAAATCCGTGCTAATAATGAGCTCATAGAGCATAATATTTTCTTCAATTTTAATGTATTATTTCATTATATTATGCATCTCCCTACGATTGTTGCAACCATTATAGTGTTGAGTGTAAAATCTTCAGTTTAACAACAATAGATCAATTGACAAAGAAATTTGGAGGGAACGTTTGGAACACAATATTTGACTCTGCAGTTTTGTTTGGACTACTTAGAAGGTAACATATCAAAAGTTCTCATTCCTACACCTTGTGCTTAAGGGATGAGGGTGGTTTAAAAGTTGCAATTTCATTTCTGGCTAAGACACATGTATCTTGGAAACAATGCATTTCAGCGACACGACTAGCGGAACAAAAATTAGAGAGGCCTGAACTGTCGCCTAACGCAGGCGACATTTGAGGCCACTTTTTCAGTCCTCTACCGTCGCTGGCCTTGAATGTTGCTGGTCTCGACTGTCGGGCCTGTACAAAAATTAGAGTGGCCTCAACTGTCACCTAACACAGGCGATATTTGAGGCCACTTTTTCAGTCCTCTACCGTCGCTGGCCTTGAATGTTGCTGGTCTCGACTGTCGGGGCTGTACAAAAATTAGAGTGGCCTCAACTGTCACCTAACACAGGCGATATTTGAGGCCACTTTTTCAGAAGTCCTCTCCCATCTTAGGTCTCGCCTGTCGGGGCTGTACAAAAATTAGAGTGGCCTCAACTGTCACCTAACACAGGCGATATTTGAGGCCACTTTTTCAGTCCTCTACCGTCGCTGGCCTTGAATGTTGCTGGTCTCGACTGTCGGGCCTGTACAAAAATTAGAGACTCGCTTGCAGCAGGCGACAGTTGAGGACACATCCTACTGCGATTCCAGACAAAATACATTTTATAATGATTATAACTTATATTATAACTTATACATATGATGTTATCATCATATAAAAGTAATCATGTGATTAATTCCATAAGCAACATCGTTAATGGAATAAATGAACAATTTAGTTTTTATGAGAAAAGCTCAATGTATATATAGATCAAGAAAATGTAAAATGTGAATGTGTGAAATTGATAAAAGTTATTGATTTGTAACAGGATATTGATTCGTAGAATAATATCCTACATCTATCATGAACTGAGAATTTGACATCAAAGTATCAAAAAGGTATTTACGAGTTTGAAAATTTTGTTTTTTATGATTATTATTTTTCTCCTCCTCCTCCTCCTCCTTCACCTCCTCATTCACCTCCTACTCCTTTCCCTCCACTTCTCTTTACTTTCATTCCATCTGTACAAATAGCAAAATGCCACATTTCCACTCACTATCCATGAAAGCTGTCAATGATAAATTTAGGTAGCACTGAGTATAACAATGAGTGTAGGCCTAATATTCTTATTTTTAAACTGTAGGTGTTTGATCCTTTTTCCAAATAATTAAAAATGTATTGGAAATTGGTTCGTTTATTTCTGAACATTGTTTGAAAATGTCTTTGTTTTAATTTCAGTATATTTGGAACTATACTGGGCCAGGATTGGCAAAGGGCCCTACTGGCCATGCCAGATAGTTAGGGACGAAGATGGGAGATTTTACAAGAGAAAAAGTAAGTCATCAACATTATCTACTTGTACAATACTCTGGATAGTCCACTATTGCATTTCTTGTTTTGTTTATTCATTCATTTTTCATTCATATACAATCACATATTATACAAATTATTCATATTTATATGCATGACAATAATTATTATTATTATTGGCCTTATGAATTTTGATCGATCTATCTATTTATATCTATCTCTTTTATAATTCAAACATTACAACATTTGAAATGGACCAACAGGCTTTCTTGAGGTCCAAACTGTTCCAATTCCAATTCATACAACATTCCAACTCTATAAATTTCTAGCCAAACAGAATATTGTATGATAGGTAGTGAGTCTTATCATAGAGAAATATAGCATAAGAAGAAGATAGCCCATGGTATAGGTCGTTTATGTTCTGTTTATATACTGTTGACTACTGTCTATTATTACTTTTCTTGCTGGGTGAGAGTATAAGAATGGCACAGTATGAGAGACCACCAGCATCACATAGCTTCAAGAAAATGAACTACTAAGTTTGAGATAACATTTAAATTTATAACATAAATGCCCTATACCTTGGAATATATTCTTATACTATATTTTCTCTATGGTCTTCTGTATGACCATGACTATTGAAAATTTTCAAAAAAGGGTTTAAAAAAATAGTTAGAAATCAGCCATTAGATTCAATTCATTTTTATGTAAATTGTAACTAGAGTAGATTATTAATCATATTCACTAGTTTTTTACAATAAACAGAATAAGTTTAATTTTTTCTTCATGTTTGTTTTCAGTTTGCTCCAACAATGTCATGAGGGTACAACTCTATGTGCGGTGGTTGGGGGACGGGAGGCACTCGTGGGTGGGCCTCTCTTATTTGGTGCCCTTTGAGAGGGCACCAACCCCCCAACAGACACCCTACACTATGCTTAAGAATTATGTCATGACTGTAAGTGTAACAACATGTTTCTGAGTAAATATTACAGTAATTACAATATGACAACACTTGATTATTACAATATCACAAAATATTGATTATTAATATTATTAGATACAATTGAATATTGAATTATTAATAATATGAGTACATTCATTAAGTCGCGAAAATCCAAATAAACCTGTCTATGAATAATGGGATGTTTATACAGGGCAACCATGTTCTTCAAACTGCCAGTACTGGGTGATGGGGTGGGGGGGTTATTATCAAGGAATGTTGGCAGATGGCCCATACTATGCCATTTCAGTTGCTATGAGTGTTGGGATGTACAACATTGTGTGTTCGCTGTGAAGCAGTTTTTCTAAAAACAATGAATCTGTAGTCACAGTGCAATGCTTTTTTGTCAATATTTTAGAGTTGGGCCTCAAGGTGCAATGCCTGATCAAGATACTGTACTCCGATGGGTTGCAGCGTTCAGGAGTAGTAGTTCTCTGATGAAAAAGAAACCACCTGGTCTTCCCTGTTCAGTTAATACTCCTGAAAATGTAGACCGAGTCAGTGTCGTCTAGTCCTGATACCATCTCGTCGAGTCAATCGTCTAGGACTAGTAACAACCGCCGTTCTGACTTGGTCTACATTTTCTAGTACTCCTAAACTGGTCTAGAACTAGTACTCCTAAACTGGTCTAGAACTAGTACTCCTAAACTGGTCTAGAACTAGTACTCCTAAACTGGTCTAGAACTAGTACTCCTAAACTGGTCTAGAACTAGTACTCCTAAACTGGTCTAGAACTAGTACTCCTAAACTGGTCTAGAACTAGTACTCCTAAACTGGTCTAGAACTAGTACTCCTAAACTGGTCTAGAACTAGTACTCCTAAACTGGTCTAGAACTAGTACTCCTAAACTGGTCTAGAACTAGTACTCCTAAACTGGTCTAGAACTAGTACTCCTAAACACTTCAACCCATCGGAGTACAGTATTTTGATCAGGCATTGCATCTCAATGCCCAACTCTAAAATATTGACGGAAAAATATTGTACTGTGACTACAGATTCATTGTTTCTAAAAAAACTTGTTAACAGTGAACACACGATGTTGTACATTCCAATGCCCATAGCAACTGAAACGGTATAGTATGGGCCATCTGCCAACATTTGTTCCAGGGCAATACCCCCTCCCATTGACAAGTACTGGCTGTTCGAAAAACATGCATTTCCTCTGCACCACTCTGTATTACTTGTGTCTACCAAAAGATAGCATCACTATTCATATGAAAAAGAAAAACATTTAAAATAATTTATTGTGTGCAGGTTACAAAAGGTCTACAGTATTGTTTTATTTTTATTATTATTTTTGTTGAGTATGTTAATGTGAGGATGTGGTTTTGCCAAGAGCAAGGAGTGTTCCTTTTCGAACTGTCTTTCATAAGAAACCTATTCAATGCCTCTACACTCTTTCAAATGGGGCTATCTTGGATGTTTTTAAAAATATCATTCATATATATATATATATATATATATATATATATATATATATATATATATATATATATATATATATATATATATATATATATATATATATATATATATATATATATATATATATATATATATATATATATATATATATATATATATATATATATATATATATATATATATATATATATATATATATATATATATATATATATATATATATATATATATATATATATATATATATATATATATATATATATATATATATATATATATATATATATATATATATATATATATATATATATATATATATATATATATATATATATATATATATATATATATATATATATATATATATATATATATATATATATATATATATATATATATATATATATATATATATATATATATATATATATATATATATATATATATATATATATATATATATATATATATATATATATATATATATATATATATATATATATATATATATATATATATATATATATATATATATATATATATATATATATATATATATATATATATATATATATATATATATATATATATATATATATATATATATATATATATATATATATATATATATATATATATATATATATATATATATATATATATATATATATATATATATATATATATATATATATATATATATATATATATATATATATATATATATATATATATATATATATATATATATATATATATATATATATATATATATATATATATATATATATATATATATATATATATATATATATATATATATATATATATATATATATATATATATATATATATATATATATATATATATATATATATATATATATATATATATATATATATATATATATATATATATATATATATATATATATATATATATATATATATATATATATATATATATATATATATATATATATATATATATATATATATATATATATATATATATATATATATATATATATATATATATATATATATATATATATATATATATATATATATATATATATATATATATATATATATATATATATATATATATATATATATATATATATATATATATATATATATATATATATATATATATATATATATATATATATATATATATATATATATATATATATATATATATATATATATATATATATATATATATATATATATATATATATATATATATATATATATATATATATATATATATATATATATATATATATATATATATATATATATATATATATATATATATATATATATATATATATATATATATATATATATATATATATATATATATATATATATATATATATATATATATATATATATATATATATATATATATATATATATATATATATATATATATATATATATATATATATATATATATATATATATATATATATATATATATATATATATATATATATATATATATATATATATATATATATATATATATATATATATATATATATATATATATATATATATATATATATATATATATATATATATATATATATATATATATATATATATATATATATATATATATATATATATATATATATATATAAAGACAGTGGAAATTATAGGGAGTCATTGTTGCCACTTTTTCTTTTCACCACTATAGTAGATAGCCCCCTGTAAATCTGATATGATATTGATTAATGATTCTTTCTAATAATGATCAATTCCATCTTAAATATATTCCATTCATCAAGGAGAGATATTTTCCCATAATTTGGTAGTAAATTTCCATTATTGAGAAGAAATATTTTGGTAGTTCATATTTTTGCATAGTCTGGTAACAATTCGGCAACTGTGTGGAGTTGGAAAAAGATAGAGCTATCTATATAAGATATTTATAAGATACTGTCTCTATAACCTGACTCTCACAATGGATAACCCAGCAGCAAGAAGTGCCACATGGTTTTTTAAAATTTGCTGCTGCTCTACTCCATAATCTTTTTAGCAATTGACTCCATACAGCAACATTGAACTCATGGTGAACAACATGGTGACGGCAGAGGGAAAATGCTCAAGCTTTGATTGAATATGGTTGGAATCGCCGCCATTAACAATTTATAGTCGAGTTTGCAAAGCCTGCATAACGAGAATGGAGCAATTCTCATTTTTAATGACTGAACAAAGCAAATCTTAATGAATACAATACAATATATGATAATGATTGTTAAAATAAATAAATAATCAATATTTTATTTTTGTTTTCAGCACCTCAAAACGAAAGACAACTTGAAGGCCTGTAAGGTGCCAAGGAGGCTGGTGGCCAAAGTGGACGCAGCAGTGGAGTTGGCTATGGAGATGCAGGATGTTTTTATATGAGTAGAAGAAAGAAAGAAATAATTGTGAGGAGTACTCTGGAGAGAAGGGTACAGTGTCTGATGGGTGAGTGATGATGATCAATTCATTTCATTTTTATTGTTTATTAATAATAATTCAATTTATACTCAAAGTTAATGTACTTCGCTTACTACACAGTCACTATATAACCTATTATCATAAATTTATATACTTTTATTCATTCATTCATTTCTATGATTATGATGATGATGATTTTAGGCCTACAATAATGAATTATTATCAATCTAGTACCATTATCAAATTTCAATTGAATATCATATGTAGCTAATAATTATTGTTATGCTACTTCATCAATTTCAAATCTATTATTGTAAAAAATTTATATTACAAGATTCGTGATTACATTTTCTTAATTTCTAAATAGAATGTAGAATTGGTTGATTGATTGATCATGCTTTATGGACAGACAGGGAGGCTGCAAACCTCTCTCGATCATTGTTTAAATGTTTAATTTTGATCAATTCATGAATATTTTATTATTTTCTATTTGTTCAATGAAATAGAATTAATTTTTTTGCAATTTTCAGCTCTATCTCTATTTATAAAAATAGAACATATCACTAAAAGGCCTAACATGTCCTCGCCCAATTTATATTGCTGGTGTAATAATAGTACCTAATGAATAAATAAAAAGGAATTATTAGGCCCCAAAATTTCCAATTCATAGCACTTAAAAAAAACAACCTCAAATCAAATGTGAATTCTCAATATAATATTAATTTATTTTTCTCACATATTGTCCCCTAATTCCACGAAGCAAATAATTATAATACTTATAATTTCTTATCTCCAATTCAAGTTCAAATTAATTCAACCAAATACACAAAATGCATCAACATCTTGTCAAAAATATAATTCAAAATTCACAATAAAATTCAATAAATAATATAAAAGATAATTAACAATAATCAGAATAAAACAATAAATATAAATGTAATTTAATAAAATAAAAATCAGTCAAACAAAAATTAACAGCCACCTAGAAGTTGAATATCTCTTATTATTAAATAAAAATTAATCAACTCCATGTATGTCTGTAAATTAGTCCAGATATTCAACATTGCCTACCCCATAAAGCAACAGAATGATAATAACCCTACCTCCAGATAATATTCTGTGTAGAATGTCTTCGATTTGTATCCAATGGCGCCTCTGGCAAAAACTTTCCTCTTTCCATCTTCTCACATTCAGAATCACTGATCTTGGGGGGATTTCGATTACATTCGTTTTGGTTACCAGCCTATCTGGAAATTTTTGTAACAATGTATTGAGTACCTGTAGGTGGGTAATTTATTGCGTTCTAATTATTGAAAATTGGGCCAAAATTGGAAGCTTGGTATTACTAGGCCTACAATATGATTGATTAAATAGAACAGGATGCACTTGTAGCTAAATTTCAGTTTCAAGTCTTCAAACTTCACACAGATAATTGGCAATGATTCAAGTAGAAAATGAAGGCTCTGGTACAATCTTGACTTTTGACTTTGACTCTGACCGACTGGCCACGACTTGACCTCGACTTATCCCTAATTCTCCCCTCAATATTTATTTTTCCATTTCATCTTAAAATTATTCATATATGGTATTCAACTATTTGGGGAAATTTTATTTTCTCACATTAGATACTTTTTTATAGCTTTATTTTTCTGGAGGTCAAGGTTGTTTCAGAGCCCACAATTTTTATTTATTATCCAGTTGAACTTAAATAAATTGTCAAATGGTTTAATTTCAAGTCGTCCAAAATAAATTGTCTAGTTGAATTACCATTGAGCATTTCTGGACAGATTTCCTCATATCAGCTCTGTTTACTTGAGTGACTGATAAGTCTGATAAGCCAAAATATTTTTTTTTTCAAAAAATAAGCTAATCTTTTGATGGCCAAGGCAGAGGATTCTTTTAAAAATTGAGTAAGGTTCAGATGAATTCCTGTTACAGTCATTGTACCATACAAATCCATTGTTTTTACACAGATGAAACGTGTATGTTGGTTGGAGCAGCTGGTTCATTCTTGACTTGTATGTTATTCTCTGAGAGGGATTTCTACAGTTTGGTCGTTGCTGTATTATCATGATGATTATGAAGATGGAGGATTGAATTCTGTACGGTTTTTGGGTGATTGGGGTTTTGGATGTTTTAGTCTACCAGTTGTGGTAGATATATCATTGTGATGAGAAACTGTTGAATGTGATGTAAGTATCGGCTCTACACATTTTGTGAGCCTGAGGCCTGAAGGTGGTCTTGAGGCGCCCAAGGCCACCTTGGGGCAGAGGCCACATGTGTGGGCCAGTTAAGGTATTTGTATTTAAAGGTAAGTATTTGAAAATGAAAAATGAATAAATCTGTCCTCCCCCCCACACCAAGCCCAAAGACCCTCTAAATACCCCAAATGCAGTACAGTACCACCCACTCTGAATCACTACCTCTTTAAACACGTAGGTAGTGTCTGAATACCCCACATTTATATCACCCCCCTGAATACCTCTAATACAGTATACCAATCCCCCTAACCCATTATTTTTTTTGAACCCCTCCCCCAAATTATTTTGTCCCTTGTCAATAATCTGAATATGTCGGGCAGTTGTTGGCTCAAGCTGTGGCTGTTGGGGGTTTATTATGGTTTGCTGAGTTGTACAGAGGGTTGACTTTGGTCAAGGGCAACTCTCTCAGCTGTCCAAAGTTTACAATGAATCCTGTTTGCTCCAACCAACATACAAAACATTATTTAAAAAATCAGATAACTCTACCACTGCTAACTCAGTGCAACTTTTTCTTGTTCAAAAACAAGCTGATTTGTAAATAGAGTTGTATTCCCTTCCAGGTTGCTCAATGAACGTAATTCAACTAGGTAGCTTTTATCTGTGAATTTCCAATTACTGCTTTTCAATGGATAATACAGGTCTAAAATTATTTCACATTAATTTATCCACCGCTTCATGTATACAGGCTCAATACAATTGTTTCTTTGCTCTATTGGATACATAGTTTTTGAGGGTCTTAAGTCTTTTATGCCAATTCCATCTAGTCCTGGCATCTAGTACTTCTAGGGAGAATATTATGAACAATAAAATTTCATCAATGACACAATTTAAAAAATATCATTACAAAATGAAAATCATCCAATTTAACTCATTTTTATATCTTGTAGAAACCTTTTCCCATACTATAATAACTATCAATTTTAAATCAAAACCAAGTTTTTCCAGAATTAGCCAAAGCTGTCATTTGGATTGATAAATGTCAAATTAGTGGTCCTGGGTATTTAAATCTATTTTTTATAAATGCTAAAAGAAACTAAATATTCAATTAATTATATAAATAACCATTTTTTAGAATTTTAAAATTACATAAACATTTATTTTTTCATTAGCTATTTTTGAGACCCCCTCCCATGTCACCCATGAATAATAAATGATCTATTACACACTTTTATTAATGCTAAAAGAAACTAAATATTAAATTAATTATATAGATAACAATTTTTTATAATTTCAAAATCACATTAACATTTTTTTATTAGATTTTTTTGAGACTCTCTCCCATGTCACCCATGAATAATAAATGGAATTAACTTAACATAAAATAAAAATTGAATTAACTACCAATCTGCAATTAAATGAAATAGAATTAATCTTGGAGCATACTTGGTCAATTTTCTACTAAATCCGTTCTGAAAAAATCCTCATTTCTTTTTATTTCACATTCTAAATTCTACATTTATTTCTATCAGAACCATTTTTAGTTGAAAAAAGTTTTTGTTGATTATTTAATCATGTGTTGGGCTAGGACACGAATTTTTTTGTAGACTCTTAAAGATAGAATAGCTTTGATGGAACAATTGTTCAGATTAAGCATAATGGAAATCTTGTTTTTATGTAGAATGGAGAAGTAATACTTTTAGAAATAATTAAAGTTGAAAAAGATCCTCTCCGCAACTAAGCTTTGTCAACCAAGCATTATCAATCAATCAATAACATAATTTTTATCTATCTTTGTACAGTACAGCAAGAAATATTTCAAGACATTTTATAAGATTAGAAGAAACAACATTTCTATGTACCATTTCCACTGATTACTAGGACATATTTTTCCCTGAATTTATTGTGTTAAACCAGGAATTATCAATTCAATTTTGTGACTATTGTAGGCCTATTGAGAAGTCTCTAGTCTCTAATCATTTTGTTAATTATCAATGTTCTTATTTTTCAATCATCATCATCATCATCATTATCATTTCAACTTATTTTTTATCAATTTGTCAGTTTAAAAGATTCTGTTTTACATTCTACAATATTCAGTTTTTTCATAAAAAAATCAAATTTTTATATGTAAGAATTGATTTATTCACTCATTATAATGACTGTGCCCGAATCTCTGAGTACTCCAACTCACCGAATTGCTCCAATCTATTAATTAAACATCTCTGCCAATACAACTCCAAAACTTTTTAGCCTCCTCCAAAAAGCCTCTCGCCACTATCAACAGCCTCCTGAAGCCTCGCCCCAAGATCAACAGCCTCCTGAAGTCTCGCCCCAAAATCAACAGCCTCCTCAAGCCTCTCGCCTGTACCAGCAGATTGCTCCTAAGCTATTGTATATAAAAAATTATATTGCATGCATCCACCATACATATCATATATATTATATTCATGTATCCATAATCATATACAATTATTCTTATTGTATTAAATATTTATTGTATTGTTGTTTCACAGTATATTTGAAAAAATATATCTAAAAACAAAAAAAAAGAATATAATTTATATAATATTAAAAAACATCAAAAAATTTAAATTAAAAAAAAATCAAAAAATTTAAATTAAAAAAAAATCAAAAAATTTAAATTAAAAAAAAATCAAAAAATTTAAATTAAAAAAAAATCAAAAAATTTAAATCATCCAAAAAAATTGCATGTAATACATATAATACCTATAATTATATTCATTTATCTATTATTATATAAATAATGTCATCATTATTATTGTATTATATCTTATATATATTTATTGTTCATTATATTGTACTGTTATTTCAGAATATATACAAAACAATAAAATGAAAAAAAATGAATATAATTTGTAAAATATGTAAAAAAATCTCAAATGTATTAAAAACCATAAAAAATATAAAAATAAAATTTAAAAAAAATATATATAAATTTGTAAATTAAAAAATACATATTATTGGTGTTTATGGTGGATGCATAATAAATTATGTGTGGTTGTTACAAAACTATAAAATGAAAAAAAATGAATATAATTTGTAAAATATGTAAAAAAAATATCAAAAGTATTAAAAACCATAAAAATAAAAAAATATATAAATTTGTAAATCTGAAAAATACATATTATTGGTGATTATGGTGGATGCATAATTATGTGTGGTTGTTACAAAACGATAAAATGAAAAAAATGAATATAATTGTAAAATATGTAAAAAAATCTCAAATGTATTAAAAACCATAAAAATAAAAAAATATATATAAATTTGTAAATCCAAAAAAAACATATTATTGGTGTTTATGGTGGATGCATAATTATTATGTGTGGTTGTTATAAAACGATAAAATGAAAAAAATGAATATAATTTGTAAAATATGTAAAAAAATCTCAAATTTATTAAAAACCCTAAAATTAAAAAAATATATATAAATTTGTAAAATTCAAAAAATACATATTATTGGTTTTTATGGTGGATGCATAATTATGTGTGTTTGTTACAAAATGATGAAATGAAAAAAAGGAATATAATTTTTAAAGTATGTAAAAAAATCTCAAATTTATTAAAAACCATAAAAATAAAAAAATATATATAATTTGTAAAATATGTAAAAAAAATATCAAAAGTATTAAAAACCATAAAAAATATAAAAATAAAATTTTAAAAATATATTTATTTGTAAATTAAAAAATACATATTATTGTAGTTTATGGTGAATGCATAATTATGTGTGTTTGTTACAATATAGAAAACATGTAGAAAACGCTCTATCATACTCAAAAATCCCATGTGATTTGCATTGGTCTATCTCTCCTCTCTCAAGCCAGATAATGTACTTGAAGGTGGCTTTGAGTAAGAAATTCCATTCCTGGAAAAAAATCATCACTGTATCATCTATACTAATAGGAATAGTAATTCCTATCCTCATTTTCTCCTGTATTCGTTTTTAAATAAATTGATGCTAGCAAAAAAATAAAAATTCTAGCAAATGAATTGATTCTGTAGAAGTGCCAAACTACTTTCATAATTTTCTCACTGGATTATATCAGTGATTCAGCAGTAAATAATTATGATATCTATTCAAAGACTGAACAAATTATACCTTGGAAAGACTAGTTGACAAAAAATAAACTATTAAAATTAAACATTTGATAATTATTGTGATGTAAACGATAATGTGACTTTCAATGTATATTTATGTATGTAGCCTCAAACGATAGGCTGTTATTCCATTAAATAGAATAGTTTTGTACGAAATATTGACAAAATATTTGTGTCATCACATCCTGCTTTTTTATCCTACCTGTTTTGAAATTCATATATTAATTGAAACTTATTGTTGAAGACTTATATTCATTATATAATTGTTTTATCTTACTATATTGTTTTTAATTATTTTTTCTTTCAATGAATAAACTAAATAAATTAGATTTCTTCAATGATACCCCCTTTCTCCACACTGACAGACGTAAATCAAGTAGTGTAAAACAATGAAACTATCAGCACAGATCTAATGGTTGTCTGTGGTATTTATTAATACAATGATTTTTTTCAATATTCAACATTGTTTGTTCATTCAACATTCAAATGTCCCAGTTCTAACCAAATATAGATATTATCAAATCAATTTATTTTCCATTTTTACAATATATACAGAGCATGAAATTACCATAGTTACTAAATGTCCATACAATGCTTATCAAATGTTCAAATATTGAACAAAAATATCTGATAATCTCCATTTAACGTTCGATAGTGGTTAAATAATGTCTAATAATGTTTGATAGCTGTTTAATATTCAACCAGACAATGTACATAAACGTTAATCATAGTCCAATTTTCTGTATATGGCAAACGCCAACAAAAATGGCGGCTGGTGAAAGAACAATATTAATGTTCAGTTCTGTGACGACAGTTAGCAAGTGGTCTGTGAGAGCATATCGAGTCAAGGGCAACCTCAGCTAAATCGTTAGGGTGTGATCACATTGAATGCCTAATAAATATATGAGTGCAAGTTCACGTCAGATCATGCATGAGCCGAAAAACAAAATTTGAAAAGTGCCATTGAACCATGTTGAGACTTGCATGTAGCTGCTCACCCACTGAACGCAACCAGCAAGTGCAAGCGTTCAATGTGAGGGTTCCTGTTAATTTTTCTCAGATTTTGTTTTTCTCACCCCTGCATGCTTGATCATGCATAACCAAGCTTGCACTTCGCATTCAATGTGATCATACCCTTACACTTTGACAGACCACTCATAGAATTTCCTGACCGAGCTGAACGAATTGATATCAGTCTTCCACCAACCACCAGTTTATAATAAAATTAAAAAATAGTATGGTTGATTGGCGAGGAAAAATATATCAGGCACACTTGTTTGGATAAAATTGGTATTTATTTTTTGCAAATTTATGAAGAAATGTAACAGTCGCTGTAAATACAAATACTGTACTCCTTGATATTATAATGTTACTGGTTAGAACGGAAACAGTACAGTGCATGTCTTATCGCATTTAGTTCCCCCCTCTATGTCTCTCTACCTAGCTCTGTCTATCTCCGAGGAGGAGGAGGAGGAGGAGGGTACTTTCTCCCCGGCAGAGCTGGCTGAGTCCCTGTCGTCTTTAAAACCGCATCAAGTAAGTCGATCCGCATTTTTATGTATTTTCCTCGGTCCTCCATATTTTGTGAACCCTCAAAGTTACCCAGCGTTGTACAATCTTATTTGTATTGCTAAAACCAATGACCAGTTGCTATAGTGAGGTCCACTTTAGAATGGCAGTGGAGAAAGATAGGAGAACAACGTTGCCAATCCTTTGTCTTGTCAACGTCTTCTATAGACGGTAGCTGATACAGGTCTATTTATGTAATATTAACTGTTTATTCTCGTTTCAAATAATCAATTATATTTTATCAAGCAAGTTATATTTTCCAATAATTCCATAATGAATTTTCATAACTAAGATGAAATATTTTGTTAGTTAATTAAATCGGGGCACCGAGCTTCGCTCGTTATTTTTATTTATTGATAAAAAGAACACAATTCTCTAAAATGATCGTGTTTATATTTCACAGCTGGCTATACGTCATCTTATGAATTTCGGGGATGCGATATTTTAATTTTTCACATAGGTACTCACTTTTTTACTATCCACAGCTGTTTCAGCCAAGGATGAATTATCCTTTTAATGTCGTTCAGCGAGTTTTCTCAAGGATGAGACCTAGTGCAATCGAATCTTTATAATATCATGAACCTTCTATGTTCCAAATTTCGTGAAAATCGTTAGAGCCGTTTTCGAGATCCGTTAAACATAAATAATCAGATATAAAAATACAGAAATTGCTCGCTTAATATAATAGGATTATTTCTTTTGTTAAAAGACGATCTGGCGACATAGCAAAGCGAGAAGGAGATAGCGCTATCCTCTTTGTTGAATGATAGACAAGGATAGCATTGCTAATCAAACTCAGCCATTATAACGTGGACCTCACTATAGTCACTATATTCTAGTTGTTATTCAATTGACCGAATGTCAGATCAAATCAACCCAATGTTTTGCAGTGATTTGAATTGGTGTGTGGTTTCCGCAGGTGATGGTGATTGGTTCCGTGGTGTTGAACCAGATAGTGGTGGGACTTGCGGTGTCCTACCTGAGCGTCCTGATGTGTGGCATCGGTGTCCTGATGGCGTGGCGTGGCTTCTCTCCCCTCCGCCAACTGCCCACCTTCCACTGGGTGTGCGCCGAGTTGGCGCTCCACATAACTCTCACAGGTTCGTCCAAATACATCGACATAAACAAGTACATCGATTTATCTATAATATAATAAAGTAAATGATTGGCTTATACACGTACGGGATAGGAAATTCACGAATGACGCTGTCTCAACTACTCAACTGATTAACTTGAAATTTTGCATATAGATTCTTAATTTACCGAGGATGGTTATAGACCTATTTCAAATTCTTCAAGATTTCATTACATCAAGTTATCAGTTTGTCAAGTTCTTAATTAGACTATGGGTTTTTTGCTTGTAACAAATACGTTGACATCAACAAATCACTTTACCCATCCAACTACTGTACACACAAAAGTTTTAAGCCAAATTCCCACATTTCAGTGAACGTATCCAGTACAGTAAAAATATAATTCCTTTCAGATCTAATTGGACTATTCATACTCGCTCGACCGTGCTGAGTGGGAACAGTCCAATCATAACTCATGGCAATTATTATATTTCCACTGATTCTGATACTGAGATGTGTGAATCCAGCTTTATGCTCAATAGGGCAGAAAAGGATTACCATTGATCTTATGAGAGTGGGCATAAAATGTCTGTCTGACAATAGTACTTTACGTCACAAGTCCGGTAACGGTAGTTTACCGCATAAGTGTGATTGTTTCTGTCCGGAACGTAGTTGAGGGCAGAATTATTATACGAATGCGGTAAATACGTTACCGTACAAGTTACGTACAATATTTTTTGTCATGCTTTTCTCAGAAAGAATAATATTGCTGAGAAACAGTAACCATTACCTGCTGCTGCTCGAGCTACTGCATTCTATAAACATGACCTAGCCCATAGCTCCTATGTCATAACAGACCCATCTAGCTCAAATAAAATAATAAAGGCCAATGTTAAAAAATGTCAGATGAGTTCTTGTAACTTGAAACTTATTAGTTGAGTTCTAATAATATTTGAGTTATTCTATTAGTTACTTAGATATTATTAACTCACTCTCTTCTTCTTACTAAAGTTCTCAACAATAAGAAGTTGAAATTATTGTTACCAATATAACAACTAAAGACTATAACGCTAAGACTATATAGCTATTTGAATCAATTTGAATGCTCCGATTTCGGAACTGGGAAACATACTCGACTGTAAAGAAAACTATATGATCTCTTTACAGTATAGAATGCTGTAATAAAAATCACATGTTTTCTTGTTCTGCAAACAGCTGTTTACCGGCTTGATTTGATGCATGGAAAACAGCTGCAATTGAGTAAGTATGACAAAAAATAGATTTGTGAGGAAAGATTTGGTTTGATAAACTCATAGAAGCTGTAATGTAGCCGATAATTTGCCATGACTTTTCACAATCCAAGATACCCCAAGATAATCCAAGATATTGTTTGAAAATTCAAAAGTGTCGACAACGGTAAAAATTCATGACAAGTAAAATTGGCCTGGATAAAAGGATGCCTCTAGGCAGTCGCTTACAAGGATGGGACCTGGAACTATCTACAGCAGATAAACGGGCTACATTACACCTCCATAAGTATTTCAATCCAAATCTTCCCTCACAAATTTATTTTGTCAAAAACCATAAAAAGATATAAATTTATAGCTGAAATATTATAATTCTCATTCCAATTTCCCTTTTAAATTTCAAAATCATACCACTCATCATGTGGAGTTCAAATGGCAATTCAACAATATTTACTAAACTGTTCACTGACTTGTAATGCTCTTGTTTTATTGCAAAAAATATTCACATCGTAAACAACACAGAATAAAAGCTTGAATGAAAAACTATATCCATTCATAAATACTTCTTTATTCTTGATAATAGGTTTCGTAAAACGCATTTACGTGCGTATTGTTATTGGAAATGGATGAAAATGTTATTAATGATTATAATAGTAGAATTTTACAAGGTCTTCCAATATTCAGGCGTCTATATTATAAAGGTCTTCCAATATTATAAGGCGTCTGATGTTTGTTTAAATCCACATACAAAGGAGATGACCTCTTCTACATGATGAAACATTACATTCAGTTGACTCAACTTATTAATACCTATTTTATCTAACTATCTAATGCATAATTGCAGTAAGTTTTGTTCAATTCATTAGTCTTGGATTTGTTAATATTATCAACCATTTATTTATCTAATTATGTCCTTTCATAAGAAATATATAATATTCCAATAGTAGAATTCATATTCTTATTAGATAGTATCCTGATTATGTGTAACCTTATCTAAATTTTGGAGACGAATTGCTCAAGGTTACCTTATTTTTCCTCTCCCTATTATTTTGATAAGAAAAATGAATAAAACAAATTGATTGATGCCTGCTGTTTATTCAGAAGTTAGATGTTTAATGTTTATTTATAAAGAATAAATGAAATAAATTGATTTGATGAATTGATTGATGTTTGCAGAGTTTTGCACAGCCGCTTGTTTTATAAGCACATTCACAAGCAGCACCACGAGTGGACGGCTCCAATCTCAGTTACCGCCATCTACTGTCATCCCATCGAGCACACATTCAGCAATCTGTTGCCGCCCTTCCTCGGGGTAAGCTCCAGCATAGATACACAACATATCCCATGGTGTTGTGTATCAAGTTGGGATGATACTGTATCATTCATGGTGATACCATAGAGAAAACATAGCATAAGAAGATATCCCATGGTGTTGTGTATCAAGTTGGGATGATACTGTATCATGTGTAGTGATACTGTATCATTCATGGTGATACCATAGAGAAAACATAGCATAAGAAGATATCCCATGGTGTTGTGTATCAAGTTCAGATGATACTGTATCATTCATGGTGATACCATAGAGAAAAGATAGCATAAGAAGATATCCCATGGTGTTGTGTATCAAGTTCAGATGATACTGTATCATGTGTAGTGATACTGTATCATTCATGGTGATACCATAGAGAAAACATAGCATAAGAAGATATCCCATGGTGTTGTGTATCAAGTTGGGATGATACTGTATCATGTGTGGTGATACTGTATCATTCATGGTGATACCATAGAGAAAAGATAGCATAAGAAGATATCCCATGGTGTTGTGTATCAAGTTGGGATGATACTGTATCATGTGTGGTGATACTGTATCCAAAATGTGGTGATACCATACAGAAAATATAGCTTGAGGGTGGTTGCAGACGAACCACATTCGCATGTGGGATGTGGGACCGTCATACCACAGATCAATATGACGAAACGCCCTAACGCAGAGAGACTTTCACACTACATTCGAGAAAACGGTCATTAGTGCAACAGTAATGTTCAGGTTGTAGGTTATGTTGAGGTGATTTCATAATAGTGTTTCATCGTGATAAAATTTGTAGAACCAATATTGATATTGTGGAATCTTTCCATAATTGAAAAAAAATATTTGAAATTGTCAAATTCCACTTTAATAAACACCAAGTTCACAGGACATGAAATCATGTAAATCTTGTAAACTTTGTGTTTATTAAAGCGGAGTTTGACAATAATTGTCAATTTGAGATTATTTCAAATAGTTTTTTTCATATATTTTTCATTTTCCCATGGAACACCACTCTAGATCTTCGGTTCAATCGCTACCACAGCGCACAACGCCATGTGGAAGTATCAGTGCCACTGCCATGCCTGCCAATGCATTTCATATGCGCTGCGTTTGTGGTACCACAGAAGGAAAATAGTAGCTCCCACTCCCACATGCGATTGTGGTTCGTCTGCAACCGCCCTAATAAAATATTCCATGGTATTGTGTACAAGTTGAGATGATACTGTATCATATTTTGTTAATACTGTATCATTCAGGGTGATACAGTATCATTTTGTGGTGATACTGTATCATTCAGGGTGATACAGTATCATTTTGTGGTGATACTGTATCATTCAGGGTGATACAGTATCATTTTGTGGTGATACTGTATCTTTAATGGTGATACCATACAGAAAAGATAGCATAAGAAGATATCCCATGGTATAGGTCGTTTATGTTCCAAATTGCATGCCGATTTCTTGTTTGCTCAAGCCGATTACTGTCGACTATTGTCTATGTTTTAATTCGTATTTTCTTTGGTCTGTATGTATGTAACGCATTGACGGCCAAACGCGTTGTTAGAATTCTATGAGATTTGGCAGGAATATTCTTCCTTTTTTAACTGCGCGTCGATGTATACACAAGACTTTTGAGATTTTTCATTTTGAGGATAATATAAAAGAAAAGTAATCTTCTCCATACTACGATATCACTATATATATATCATCTACTCTGAAGATAGGATTAATCAGCTTATAGAATTATTCATATTCAATCAGCTGACAAGTGGATTATTCATTGCATCCATTACACAGATGTCTGGAGAAGCCGGTCAACAAGTGACACCAGATACTTGTGGATGAGAAAACTGCGTGAGGTCTACTGTTCACAGAACTACTAGTATTACTATTTTGGCCGGGTGAGAGTGTAAGAACGGCACAATATGAGAGACTAGTAGCGTCACATAGCTCCACGAAAAAAACTACCAGGACTCTCGGCTTGAGTTAACAATGACATTTGACGCCCTATACTTTGAGATATCTTTCTAACGCTCTAATGCTATCTTTCCTCTATGGCTCCATTCCATTCTTTATTAACGAGCGTAGCCTCGACTATAGTGAAGTCCACGTTATTATGGCAGTATTTGATTAACATTGTTGTTGCTATCCTTGTCTATCATTCGACAAAGCAGATAGCGTTATTCTCCACCACCTCCGCAACGTTTCCAGATCGTTTTTTAATAATTTAGAAATATAACAATCAGCAAAATATTCAATCTCAGTTTTAATTAATTATTGAAAAAAATATTTTCTTGGGAAATAAAATATAATTGATTATTTTAAACACAAACAGTTAAAAAATTACAACAGATATACCAGTATCAGCTATCTATCCTCTATGGAAGGCAGTGGAATTGCAGAGAATCGGCAACGCTGTACTCCTATCTTTCTTCACCGCCATTATAACGTGGACCTCACTATAGACCGTTTGTGGGTTTGTTTGACGATGACTTTCGATTGCTTTTATGAATGAACTTTAAATTCCCAACACATATTCTTTGAGCTATTATACAGATCGAGTCTGTTGACCAACAAAATTGACTCACTCCTTCGTCTTTTTACTTTTCTTGCCCTATTACCATAGGTAAGGAAAGTATTGCTTTCCGAAAAAATTAAGGTACCCTAATTTCAAGTTTTCTATATGTTTCAAGGTCCCCTGAGTCCAAAAACATGATTTTTAGGTGTTGGTCTGTGTGTGTGTGTGTGTGTGTGTGTGTGTGTGTGTGTGGTGTGTGTGTGTGTGTGTTGTGTGTGTGTGTGTGTGTGTGTGTGTGTGTGTGTGTGTGTTGTGTGTGTGTGTGTGTGTGTGTGTGTTGTGTGTGTGTGTGTGTGGTGTGTGTGTGTGTGTGTGTGTGTTGTGTGTGTGTGTGTGTGTGTGTGTGTGTGTGTGTGTGTGTGTGTGTGTGTGTGTGTGTGTGTGTGTGTGTGTGTGGAACTATTTATCTTGTATTTCCACTGCCTTCAATAGAACATCTTACAATATCAGCAGCATCTTGAGAGTGAGTTCTCCAGCCCGGTGAGCTCACTAGTTTAAGGGCCGAGACACACGAGGCAGTTTCTCATACGAGTAGACACGTCATGACATTACAGGAAGCTCTCTGATTGACTGATTCTCGATACGCCAACTCAATTACACAATCGGAGAAGCCCGGGGAGCTCACTAGTTTAAGGGCCGAGACACACGAGGCAGTTTCTCATACGAGTAGACACGTCATGACATTACAGGAAGCTCTCTGATTGACTGATTCTCGATACGCCAACTCAATTACACAATCGGAGAGCTTTCTGTCCTGTCGTGCCGACACGTTTGAAAAACGCCCCGTGTGTTTCATTAAACAAATAAATTCGGAATTCTTCATCTTGTTTGTGATTTAATAAAATAGCAGTTCATCGAATGTGGAGTTTAATGTAAATTGCTGTAAATTTGTACTGAATCTTATTAGTTTCAGGAAGTGATTGATTAATTGGTACAGTCTGGGTCTTAATTTAATTTAGTCCAATTTACTTCACCATGAACACAAAAATAATACAAGGTTGTGACAGACAAAAACAATAACTATTATTTCTAAATAGAAATTGAAATATATTAGCCAATTTTTGTTTGTTGTAGAACGCTAGTCTTTCAAATCGATTTCATTGATCATCCAGTGTTGAAATTCAATTAGTCTGTAAGCTGTGCGAACCCTTCACCTGGCTTCAAGATGTCCGCTGGCCTTGCTGGCATATTTAAAATAATACAATTATTTTTCACTTCCATCTCTCTTTAGATAGTCGTAGAGTTATTGAAAAGTGTTTTAAAATTCATAAAATATCAGAGGGATTTTATCTTAATTAGAAACAGGCTCTCCGATAGGGGAAACAAGTTTTCTGGTAGTGAAATTATTTTGAAGTTTATTTGTAAAATTATCAAAGTGATTCAAGCCATCTTGAAATTTGGTTAGTTGATGGAAGGTCAAGGTGCCGGTTGCACAAAAGCCGGTTAAATTTTAATCATGATCACAAGAACCAATTAGAGAAGCCGTCTTATCAAAAAGACCTTGTTTGTGTCAAACGCAGCTCTCTGATTGGCTGACTAGGTGACTGTTGCAGAGTGTTACGGCTTGTCAATGACCACGTGACCGAAATACCGCTCGGTGATTTAGAATTTAAGAACTGGTTGAATTAATTATCGTATCATCACTGTAACTGATATTACTCTTCCTTGAGTACAATAAATATCAGACTTTTTTAATTAAAAATCTATAAGGATTAAATAGTATTGTGTTCTAAAATGAGATAGTGAAAAACTTTTACAGTAGGACACTAATACTTTATTACAACAAAAGATTAAAATATAAAAAGTTTTTACAGTGAAACATCACAAATATAATTATTATACTCGATCAATAATATGAACAAACATGTAAAAATTTTATAAAGATATTTGTAAAGCGTTTACAAAAATATTTGATATTTTGATAATAAATTCATAAGTCACGTACATTCAGGATGATAAGGTTCATCATACTAGGAGTATAAGAATTTTAATGTCCGGTTGCACAAAAGCCTGTTAAATTTTAATCATGATTAAATGTCACGAGAAGGCTTCTCCGAAGATATAAGGCTTCTTTGATTAGTTCAGGAGGGATTCAATACGATTTAAATTCAACAGGCATTTGTACAACCAGGCCTTAATGTTTAAAAAAAATGATTAAGCATCATTAAATAGAATTACAAACTATTTTATTTCCTGATGAAACATTTAAGAAGCACCTGCCTGTCAGCCTCAACTGGAAGTTTCTGAAATCACCTTTCAATAAAATTGCAGTAAGTTTATCTATCAAGTCATTAACTATAAATCTAATATATAGTACCTATATAGTAACTGTAAAATCTCAATGAAGTACCGGAAATGTAGAGCCTTTTTTAAAATCTTGATAACTTATAGTACCTATTTGAAAACTGTGAAATGATACTAAACTGTCAGTAAAAAGATACTAAAATCTGCTGCACGCGGTACACGTTTAGTAGACGTAGGTACACATAGAGGCATATTATTTAGTATATTGATGAATCATCTATCATATGTATATTTTATTGATGTATATTATGAATTTCTGTTTATACTCACGTATGTTGTCCACTTGTTTCCATTGGAGAATGGACACGGCTTCAATGCCATAGTAGAACATGGACAGGTACTTGATTGCATTGAAAGGAAACGGCACATTACTGCAAAATACAATTAAAGAATGATCTGGCAACGTTGTGGAGCGATAAAAAGTGATTGCCTTATCTGCTTTGTCAAACGATGTACAAGAATAGCAACACCAATATTAATGTAGACTACTGCCATTATAAATAATTTATAGAAAATAACTCAAATTATTTGGCACCTCACTAAACACGTGGACCTCACTATATAGGTACGATAGTTTTAGAAGATAATGTTGGTAAAATATTCTACAGTTAGATATAATTAAAAACGTATTTTAAAGCCTTCCAAACTATGAAAATATATTACAGGAAACTTGATGGTTTCATAGTAAGGAATCGTACCGTAGTTTTTTGTGTGGCAATGTATCCGTCTAAATACATGACAGGCGGTTTTCTCATTCAGTTTTTTATTCCCTCTGATATTTTGCCTGAAATACAGTTAGCTTTTCCCTTAGCTAATGACAATAAAATTTCGAAAAATAACTCACACAAAATTGATGAAACATAATTCAGAAAATCGTGAACTCTTCATAACCTCTGGACTGTTTATTTTAAATTGAGATTAAAAACAGTTTTGGGTGAATGCATGTATTTTTACATGTATTCTATCTATTGCCTATAAATGAGAAAATAAATTGTCACGATAGTGACAGAACCGTGTCTCAAAAATAATTTAATTATAATTTTTTTTTTTATAAAATACAGTACTTTCAATTATTTTAAATGTTATAAAATATAGTATAATTTAAACAAATTCATTTTCATCTTAAACTGCAGAGCAAGAGAGGAAAACGTTCTATTCAATAAAAATGTCTTAGCAAAGCTTCCACGCCATTGGCTAAGAACTTAATACAAACTCAGCAGTTGCGCTGACAAAATTTTCATTCCTAAAAAAGACCACTCGCTTCTCGTTCAACTGCGGTATCGACCACGAGTCCAGGTTTACCCAGGAGAGTCAGTTCCATATTTTCTGTAAGTTTCTTTTTCTTTAATTTTCTTTCAAAATTCATTGTCATCCTTTTAAACAGTAATATCTCAAATAATAATAATAATAACAACAATAATAGAACGTTTTCCTCAACATATTTTTTTTAATAAATTTAAATTCTTAAATAAAATCAATTTCATTTTAGATAATTAAATATAAGCCAACGGTTTCATAAGAAAGGGCGTAATTGTTTAAAATAAGATTTGTTTTGTTTAATCATCCGTATTACCGATTTTCAACCTTTTGTATCTTTTTAAATATTGTTCAAAATTGATAAGAACTTTGTGTCAATAAAAACTAAATTACTTTTCCAATTCTTACTTCTTCTATTTTCATCCTATTTCAAAAATTCAAACACCTTGTGTGAGTCAAAATTTTTATTATCAAAATTTCCAAGTTTTTGTGTTTTTTCTTTATATAAAAAAAGACACTGGTGGAGGCGTTCCTGTTCCTGTGAGGTAATTGAATGAATTGATCGAAACCCATACGATTTGGAGGAATCTGGGGATTAATTCATTCAATTATCCACAAATTTAAAGATCCTATAATTTTTGGTAGTGTGCTTTACCAAACATCGAGTAGAGGCACTAACCACTAAGAAGAATACAATCGATCAGTAGGCCTACTAACGAATTGATTATTTGAATAAATCACATTAATGTGAAGAACATAAATAGATGATGAAATAACACATAACGAAACACTTATAATCTTTTCGTTAGACTGGTCATTTCTCTTTATTCTTTTATTTGTTACATTTGGTGGAGTTTAAGCCGGGTTTTGTGACTTTTATTCTATCACATCCAATCTGACAATAACTGTTGGACTTTTTCGGTAACCTTTTGCTATCCCATTTACACGAATACTTTCTACTTAAAGAAAAAAAATTATGTTTGTAAAACATAAGGTTTTTGGATTTTTAATCATCAAATTCATTCTTATTTAGTTTTAAATCAAATCAAGTTCATTATGGATTAACATTGACAAAAAAAACTTATTATTTTCATAAAATCTAAATATTGAAAAAATATTAATATTGAATAATTAGGCCTATTATTGAATGAATCCGAACGTAAGGATTGAGTAAATTATCAAATAAATATCCTCACAGAATAAACAGGAAGGAAAAAAAATATATAAAATAATAATAATAATAATAAGAATGTAAAAAATATTTATCTCATCATTCAATCTCGAATAATTCGAATAGCACGAGTAAAACTTAGTGTTTGTAATTAGTTGATTGTTCTTTTGAAGAACGTAAACTTGCATTATATTTCATTCTTCTAGGTCACGGTCACCTTTCACTTTCATTTCATCTTTCCATTGTGTGCATGCTATTGTAATAATTAGAATCTTATTCATTGTAGTATAAAGTGAAACTTATTCTGGCCCTATGAGGTTGTTGCTTCAATGAACCGTAATATTCCAGACTTGCGTGATATAAAAATAAAAAGTTTAAACCTGGAACAAGCTACAGAATTAGCATCACAATACAGATTATACATTCCCAAAAACGCAGATATCGATTACATAAGATCCAACCTTCGACTGCTTAAAATAACTTTAGTTGATGTATCTAAATATTTAGAAGAACAAGAGTTTGCTATCCAAAATATAATAAATAGAGTTCCTCTGTCTGACACACTAAAAAATCAATTTCCTGATTTAGTTCTATTGGAAAAGACATTAAGAACAATATATAAAATTCAAGACGGTGAATGTTCTTCCAAAAGCATCACTACAAATAATATCACACAAACAGATCAAATAAGCAATAATACTAACACTACTCAAACTGATTCCATAATCAACGACACAAACACTACTCAAACTGATCCCATAAACAATAGTATCAACACTACTCAAACCGATCTCGTAAGCAACAGTACAATCACTACGCAAACGGATCCCTTGAGCGATAATAAAATGACGGATAAAAAGCGCCCATTTATTACGCCAAAAACATTTTCGGCCAACCCCAAAGAAAACATATGCGAGTTTTTCTCCTATTACGACAGAACAGCCACTCTGAATGGTTGGGATGACACCGACAAACTACAATACTTGCCATTCTATCTGAACAATAGTGCATTACAATATTTTGAAACTCTCAATGCCTCAAATCCAAATAATTTGACCTATCAACACATGAAAGAATCTCTGACTAAATATTTCGAGCCAGTAGGTCAAGCTGAAAAATTTGAAATTCAATTGAATAATAGAAAAATGCAAAACACCGACACACTTCAAAGTTTCATGACTGATGTTCTATTCCTTTGTAGTAAAGTTGATCCTCAAATGGGAGAAAAACAAAAAGTCAGGTTCATTCTACGAGGTTTGCAACCATCCATATTAGATAAAATCATTATGCTCCCAAACAACTCAATCAAGGAGCTGGAAGAAAATTTGAAAAAATATCAACTAGCACAATTCATACATGATGACAGATTAGGTATTTTTGATCAATCATCAAATCAACAACACACCCACAACAGCGACCCAATTGAAAAACAAATTATTACATTAACACGCAAAGTTAATCAGTTAGAACACGAAAGATCTCAAAACACACACCAAACACATAGACAAACACACAATCCCACAAACACAAATCACGATGTAAAGCAGGGATTCGCTGAAACCGATTCCAAACATGTCTGTGAGGGAAAAAGATTCCACAGAACAGACAATTTATTCTGTAAAATTTGTAAAAAAGCTAACCACACTACACAAAACTGCCGTTTTAATAATTTGAAAAAATGTGACATCTGTGGAAACTCATCACACAACACACAGCAATGTAAATTTAACGGTCTAACTCAAAAATCCAATGCAAACACCCAAAACAAATGCGCGATTTGCAATAAAACCAATCACAGTACCCAGTCGTGTTATTTTAACAAAATAAATAAAGAGTCAAAAAACGAGTAAACCGGACGCCTGAGGCCTCGGAACAACAACAGAATACTGTAATCAGGTGTCCGAAAGAAAATGAAACAAGAAACGTTGATGTATTAGGAATTAACTCAGAAAACGAACTTACAAAAGAAAATGATAGGAATAACAGTATAACGAATGAAAACATTGTAACTGTATCCTCACCAATAATTGATAGCTCGAGTAGCGAACATAAAAAACTTGGAGAGATTAACAGCAACAATAAAGAACAAACCAGATCAGGTAGTTCCATCTCTGAAAGTCAAAATATCAAAGAAAAAGGGTTAAGCAGGGTCCCTTCAAATAATATAATGTCAAATACCAAAACCCATACTGCAACTAATGAGAATAGTGAAAATGATGAGGAAATAGAACCCCATCATATTCAAAGCTTTATTGAAGCAATCACTAATAATTACGGAAATGTATTGCATAATATTATGTATACTTTCCATCCCAATATTGCAACTAGTTTGTTAATCACTCCTTATGAAGAGTTAAAAGAATTAATTAGCGACGAAGCAAAAAGTAGCAAATTTTGGATTTTCTTCATAAGTGATACTGACAACTTACGAAGGAAAAAGTGGTCATTATTGGCTTACGATAACAAATCAGAAAAAGCATATCATTTCGATCCAAACGAGAATAGTAATCTTTCTCTTGCTTATGCTCTAATGAAAAAGATTAATTACTTGAAACATGAAGAAAATACAGTTACTAATAAAAGTAAATGTAAAGGTTCCCATAAAATTCAATTAGCTTATGTTCCCCAAGCAAACACCGTATTCAATTCCTGCATTCATGCCTTAGAGAATTTCATGAATATTACGTATTATTTATTGAAATATAGGACCTTGGAAGGATATGGGGAAAAAGATGCGATAGCCTGTTTTAACAGAGCTGAAATATTTTCTATGTTTGAATTTATTGAAAATAAAAGACCTTTCATCACAATGCAGGGAAAGCCTGAGATAATTATTAGATTGGAAACTGTAGTTGAGATTATTGAAAAGCAAGGTAATGATTTTTCTTCAAAATCCCATAAAAATGAGCGTGTGCTTCCTGTTTGCCTACCAGATTCATTTCCTCAACAATATCATGAGAAAAAAACTTTAGCTCTACAGATACCAGGGAAAATAAATGAGTTGCATGTAAATCTTTTGTTCGACACCGGCAGCAACGTCTGTATAGTTCGGCAAAATGTAATTGATGATTCTACAATAACCGATGCTCCCACTAATTGTCAATTGTTTGCCGCTAATGGAGAGCCGCTTAAAATAGTAGGAATGTCTAAAGTATCTTTCTCTATTCAAAATAATAGATTTGAACAAGATTGCTATGTAATGAAAAATTTCTCAGCAGACTTATTGCTTGGGAATAATTTTTTCATAAAAAACGGAGTCATACTCAATTTTAAAAATAAGACTATCTTTGTAGATTCAGAATTTGACGTAATAAGTATTCCAATGGACGACGAATTCCTAAACCAAATTAGTCATCAATTATCAATGTCAGTTCAATCTGCTAATAGCGTATTGTCAAGTAATAATATGATCATCAAACCACACTCAGTAGCAAAAATTGATACGTTTTGTTTAACAAAAATAAATGATGAATCATCATGCTATTTCAACCTACAATCTAGTCTAATCAATCCAAATTGTTCATTGATCAATTCAATTGAAATGCATAATAATAATAATAATCAACTCAGTTTAAAAATTCTTAATTCGTCAGACAAACCAATATTTATACATGAAGGAGAGACGCTAGGAAACATATCTCACTGCGAATTGAATGAAAATTCAGAAAATCTAATCAATAAATTCAAGCCCACTAATTTCAAGGATCAAATTTCAAATAATCTGATAAAACTAACGACAGATTTGACATTAAAACCAAAAATAATTGAAAATGTATCTGTGAGAAATATATTCTCTATAGAAAATATTGATGAGGTTGAATTCGTGCAGAATAATCAGTATTTAAATGGAAAGAAAGTAGCTTTTTATTTGAGCGAAATAACTCCTCATGAAATAATATTTCAAGCTTACAACTTTTCTAAAAAAGAAGTAGTTTTGTTAATCCATGGAGAGATAGGAGTTCTAAATATAAAGCAGCCTATAAGACATATTGAAACAAAAAACACTATGAATAAAATCTATCAAATCACAAAAATGAATGCAGAAAAACCAGATATATTTGTACATGACAAAAATGTTGCTATAAATAAAGATTTGCCAACGGAAAGCTATGCTAAATTAGCAAAGTTAGTAGAAACTCACTCTGACATTTTTGCTAAAAACAAATATGACATACCAATATCAAAATTACCACCCGTAACGATCAAAGTAGTAGATGAAACCCCGATATTTTCACCACCCTATAAGTTAGCTCCTTCTGAGAGGGACAGCTTACATGAAATAATTGAAGGACTTCTCGAAGCAAAAGTGATTGAACCTACGGAATCAAGTTATGCAGCACCCGCATTTCTTGTACACTATAAAGATAAATCACCTCGCATGGTTGTAAATTACAAAAAATTAAACAGTAAGATAGTAAAAGACAAATTTCCATTGCCCAACCCAAGTACTGTTTTAGAAGCTTTAAGTGGCGCAAAATATCTATCTACATTGGATTTGACTAGTGCATTTTACTCAATGGCGATTTCTGAGGAATCACAACACCTCACATCGTTCATAACACCTGACGGTCTTTACAAATTTCGTAAACTACCTATGGGTTTAGCAGTGAGTCCAAATTCATTTCAGCGAGGAATGACATCTTTGTTTTCAGACAAACTTTATAGAACACTTTTACTGTATATTGATGATTTGTATATAATGTCTTCTACCTTGGAAGAACACATTTCTGAAATTGAAGAGGTATTTTCTAGATTAAGAAAAGAGGTCTCAAACTTAGCCCAGAAAAATCAAAGATCTGTTTCAAATCATTGAAAATACTAGGACACTCAGTATCAGACACCGGAATTTCTCCATTACCGGAAAATGTTCAAGCTATAGCTGAATATCCGATCCAACAAAGATGAATGATGTTCGTAGATTTTTAGGAGCTGTTTCTTACTATAGAAAATTCATTCCGAATTTATCAAAACGAGCGTATCCTCTAACTCAATTAACAAAAAAGGATGCGAAATTTGAATGGTTAGACAGCCATCAAAAAGTATTTGAAGAATTAAAATCATGTCTTATGACAAAACCTGTACTTTTGCATTATCAAGATGATAGGGAGACAGTCCTTATGACAGATGCTTGTAGTGTTGGAATCGCTGGATGTTTATGCCAGTTAGATGACGACGGAGCTATGAAACCAGTATCTTACGTTTCTCGAAGATTGAGTAAAAATGAAGAAAATTGGCCAGCAACTCATTTAGAAATGTTAGCTGTAGTATATTGCATTTCACATTTCAGACCCTTACTCTTGAATAAAAAGTTCACAGTTATAACTGATCATAGTAGCCTCCAACATTATAGAAACATAAAAGAGCCAAACTCTCGTGTTGCTAAATTAGCAGCGAAATTAGTCTATTATGATTTTGAAATTAAGTACAAGCCAGGGAAAAATCTCCAGCTCATAGACGCATTATCAAGAGCTCCCATAGATGTACCAATTGAGAATGAATGGCAAGAAATCAATACAATACAATGTGCAAATATAGGCTTATTACAGAAACAAGACCCATATTTAAATAAAATATATCTTGCGATTCATGACCTAAATGCAGCAGAAAAGCAATTTGCTAGAAAATCCCGAAGTTACTTGCTTAAAGACGATATTCTATATAACAAAGATTCTCAATACAAAACAAGTTTTCTCCATATTTTAGCACTTCCACAATCTTTAGTTCCACAAATCCTACAACAATTTCATGAGTCTGTTCATTTTGGCGGTCACTTAGGAATAGAAAAGACTATTTCCAAAATAAGAGTAAAATATCACTGGCCAACAATGAGACAAGACATCATTGATTACGTTAAATCCTGTCCAACCTGTCAAAATACAAAAACAGCAAAAACAAAACCAGCAGGATTGTTGAAGCCGATAGAAATTCCAAAACAACCATTTCATACCATATGTACGGTATAGATGCAATAGGCCCTTTATCACTGAGCGGAGGTCGCTATAAGTATATATTAGTAGCAGTAGACCGAGCTACAAGGTTTGCCTTCTGTGAACCAGTAGTTTCCATTGATGCAAAAACAACAGTTAAATTCTTCACAAATTTTTCCACTACGTATGGATTACCGAGAGTCATACATACAGATAATGGTACGAATTTCAGGTCAGAATTAGTAAAACAATTTTGTGTTTCACTAGGAGTGACGCAAAAATTTGGCTCCAGTTACATGCCAACTAGTCAGGGCATAACTGAAAGATATAACCATACGCTAATAACTATGTTGAAATGTTACATAAATGAAAAGCAAAACAATTGGCATTCCAACATAAAGTATGTGTGCTTTGCCTACAATATTTCATATCAAGAATCTCTAGGATACACACCTTTTTATCTAGTACATGGTTTTCATCCACTCAGCCCTTTCGATGTAGCATTTTTACCCCCATCAGCTGAAATAGATCGATTTCAAGTGCTACACGATCTAGCTGAAATTCGGTCACAATTACCGAATATAATACAAAAGGCCCAACAACGACAAAAGATTCGCTTTGATGAAAAACATAAACATGTAGAATTTCAAGTAGGAGACAAGGTGCTTGTATCGTATCCACCAAACGAGCCTGACACTTGTAAAAAATTCAATAGTCATTTCAAAGGCCCTTATACAATTTCTAAGAAGATTTCAGATCACAACTACGAAGTAATTTTAGAAAAAAGAGGTCAATTTGTTCCAGAAGTAATACATGTCCGTAGAATGAAGAAATTTTACAGTAGATAAAAGATTCCATTATTATGATTAATATTCAAGTATTTTTGAAATATACTCATCAGAATATAAATGTAAATTAAAACCTTATCACTTCAACTGAAGAAAGAAAAAAAACCTTCGTATTGTAAATTACGTTTACAATAATTGAAGATTTTGTTTGAAAAATACAAATACTTCAATAATTTCACTCATTTTAATGTAATTGTCACAAGCATAATTTCAGAATATATTATTGTATATTCTTGAATATTATTTTGCATAAAATTGACACTTCTTTAAGCTGTTACAATTCTGGAAAAATTTGATCAGATGAGCTTGTTGCTGTTGATTTATCAAATTCTCATTTTCATCAATTATTATTTTCTTACTTCTATTTAAATTATTATACTTCAATACTTATTTTTGTTTTTCACTTATCAATACAATACAACTTATATTGAGAAAGAATAACTGATCACTTATTATTGATGAGACATTTAAAAACCCGAATTTCTTTGCATTCATTTGAAGTCAAATTGAGTTGAGTAGGCCTATTCATTATTTTCATTAATATTATGGAGATATATTCATAGCATCTCCATTATTCAACAATTGATAAGAGCATTCATTACCTTTTTATAATTTACAGTAGCGAATATTCAATCAATAATATGTAGCAGTGAATCTAAATGCCAAACAAATAATAAATTTAATATCTCGATGTAAAATAATTATTATTAACTTTTCAGAAGCCAGAACCCACCCGGTAAGTCATGTTTCCTCAAGCCCTTCCCTTACTATTTCTGATATGGTGTATGGAAACAGCAGCTGTCAAGGTGTTCTCAGGAGTAATTCTTCAACCAATTCCTCACGTACACGCTTATGAAGCTTCTGTGCCTATCAGCTACAAGACGAACTTTCCAATGGCGCAGATGACTCTTCTCCAAGCGGACAAAGTATTCCAACCCAGATGCCCACTACACTCTGATTGCTCGATCGAAAAAGTTATTGAGCAATTATACAACTCAACAAACGAAATCATCAAACATGATCACCAGAAAACCTCGAAAATGAGTCGCACTACTCGGTCGATCGACGCAATAGGAGACTTCCTACACTTCTGCTGCGGCACAGCGACAGACGGAGAGCTCCATGGACTCGAATTCAACGAGCAGCATATCACAGACCACCTGAATGCTTTCCAAAGTCTCGTGAAAGAAGACCATCAAGATCTAATCAAAGTGACGGGAGAATTAAACCTCTTCACTAACAACATCTCTAATCAGTTCCATGCAGCCTACAAACTTTTCAAAAAATCACAAGTAGCAGCAGATGAAGAACTCTACACTCAAATGATTGCATACGCTTTTCACACATACTCACATCTATACCTCATTGCCAGACGAAACTTCATCACATCAATAAAAGAAACCTGCCAACAAAAATTAATACCAGCAAACGTCATCAAACCAGAATTGTTATTGAAGGACCTCTCTCAGCTACAAGAGAAGATGAATTCAACAACAAATCAACAGTTGGCGGTCGATCTCAAAAATTATCAGCAGCTATATCAACTTCCAATAACAACATGCCGAGTCACAGAAGAAGACGTTACAATCACGGTGAAGATTCCAATTGTCACGAAAGCATCGAACTTCACTTTATTCAAGTACATTCCCACCCCACTCAGCTGGAAAAACCAATCGTGTTGGCTGCCAAGAGAAGACATGATCATTGCGAAAAGCGGAAACACCATTCAAGTTTTGGCCGGAAAACAACTAGAGCTTTGCCAAGTACCCAAAACAAAGCTCTGCTATCTACCTAGACAGCAGCATTCAGGAGAATTATCATCAAAATGTACGGAGCATCTCGTTATGTCATCAACGTTACAACAATTACAAGAATTTTGCGTTTTCACCTGTACAAGCAACACGGATGCCGTCCAAATTCTAGAAATGTCACCTACGGTATTCTATGTCACCAACATTCAACCAGGGACATCAATTAAATGTGAAGGAGGAAAAGAACAACTATTATCGACTACTCTTCCAGGAACAATTCAAACATCTATCCCGTGCAACTGTGAGCTACAGGAGAAGAACAAAACACTTATCAGAAAGACATTTCCTTGTGACACCCGTGCTCCTCTAATTCCAAATATTCAACACTTCTTACCTTTACACTGGCTAAATATTAAATCATTAAAAGTAGATTCTTTTCAACCACATAGAAATCCTCATTTTGATAATTTTACTGATATTTTGAAAGATGACTGGAATGTAACAATACCAACATTGTTTATTCATAACAATATAGCACCAGATTTATTTGAAAAAGTAACACTTCCAAACAGTTGGTATGATATTTTTTATTCTACTTCCATGGCATTCTATTTTATTTATGCATGGTTAGCACTGATTACTTTGGCATTACTGTACTTCATAAATAAGATTCACATGCTACTGACTCTAAAAAAGGCTCAAGAAAAACCCACAATACATATGATGGAGCTTAAAGATTGAACAGTCAAATACCACAGAAATTGTTAAAAAGAAAAACGTTTTGATGTAACTTTTCTTTTGTGTGTCAATTGTCTTATGTAATTAATCAAAACTGAACATAGGATATTATTTAGTTGTGTTATTGATCTGTATTATTTATTTATTGATCTATTGAATGCTCTATTAATGAATATTAATTTACAAATTATTGATATTTCAATTGAATTACATGATTTACCTATTGAAGATTAATTAAATGCATTATTGTTGAATATTATTTTATTACTAATTATGGATTTTTCATTAGTATTATAGTATGATTGACCTTTTGCATATTATTTTAATGTATTACTTATGAATAGGCTACAATTTTTATTCTAATTTTGGATTTTTCATTTGTATTCCACGATTTACCTATTGAATATTTAATTGAATATTAATTGAATACATTATTGATTGACTTTTCATTTGTCTTGTATGTATTAAATATAATAAAATTTGAATGCATTATTGATTAATATTATTTAAATAATTGTTAATTTTTCATTTGTCTTTGATTTAAGAGAATAATTTTATTATGTCTATGCATTATTAATTAATATTATTTAAATTTTTGTCTATTTTATTATCGGTATTATTAATGCATTATTGATTTCTTTATTAGTATGGAATAAGATCCAACTTAATTAATTAATATTATTCAATTATCATTTTTTAATTATAAGAAAAACAATTATTATTATTATTAATACATTTTCATAGTTAGTAGGATTATTTGTATTATCATTGGGTATATATGTATTTTAACGAGAAGAGTAAGCATAGTTTTATTGAATTCTTTGAATAACATTTTTTTTTAAATTCTATAAATGTAAAAAAAAAAAACCAAATTCAAGCTACCACGACCAAGATGATTATTACTGAATAAACTATTGACAAGAAAGAAGGAATTTATCAAATTTATGTTACCATATTGATTTAATGAACTGTTAATGTAATTATTATGTTATACTCTCAATCAGAATGTGTATTGTGAATTATTGTTCAATAATTGTCTCTTGCTTTGCACTTGTAGAGCCAGGGTCGGCTCTTCCCCTAGGGGAGGGGACATGTCACGATAGTGACAGAACCGTGTCTCAAAAATAATTTAATTATAATTTTTTTTTAATAATATACAGTACTTTCAATTATTTTAAATGTTATAAAACATAGTATAATTTAAACAAATTCATTTTCATCTTAAACTGCAGAGCAAGAGAGGAAAACGTTCTATTCAATAAAAATGTCTTAGCAAAGCTTCCACGCCATTGGCTAAGAACTTAAT